>NC_089793.1:36949451-36961951 GCF_040412425.1 Macrobrachium rosenbergii | reverse complement strand
TCAACATTCTATTCAAATGTCTGACCTAAATTAACAGTCTATTGAGAATTCTGACGAAAATTAACACTCTGTTTTGAAATGTCTGACGAAAATTTAGATTCACTCTAGATGTCTGACCTAAATTAACAGTCTATTGAGAACAGTGACGAAAATTAACAGTCTGTTTTCAAATGTCTGACGAAAACTAAGATTCACTCTTGATGCCTGGCCTAAATTAACAGTAAGTCTTTACATCTGACCAGAATGCATGACCAAATGTTTAACTAGATGTTTTCACTCAGGCTAAGGAATTCTTAATGAAATATAATCTTTGCTAGGGTCTTTTCTCTTTGACGCACATTTTGATTAAAAAATATTTTAATGAAGGAAGGAACCTTTGTCTCTTTTAAAAATTGTCAATAGCGTAGATATATAAAGGAGCATAACCAGGTTTTGAAATTACAGTATGTCAACGTTGAGGTATAAACTATTACGGCAACAACTCTCGTGGTTGTTGTTATGGTTTTTGGCGTTGCTGTCGTTGCTCATAACATGTACTTATGAAAAACGAGAGACGGTGGTACTAAAAGGACAGATATGGCGCACTTAAAAAAAAATAGAGAAACTAAAACAAAAAGATAGCAGGGGAGAAGCAACATATTCGAATGATTGCAGGACTATTATCAATCCAATATTCCTGTAATTTCAAGTCTGCAAGCAAGCAGACTGAAAGCTACCGCATATTTCAATTGCATTTGATAAATAACTGTAACAATCTTCCTTGCCAGTATGAATGATTATAACGCCCTTGAGTTAAACAGATGTTGTTTTAAAGTGTAATTGTTTACAACATTTAGGAATGCGTTTAGGGATGGTTTCTGACTTTTATTTACTTGCGTGTTGTTTTCTTAAATTTTCCTTTTATTTCACATGTGGGCTTGGAGGCTTCCTTGCAAACTAATGTTTTCGCAAGTTGTTCTACAAGACGTTTGCGCATAATAATAATAATAATAATAATAATAATAATAATAATAATAATAATAATAATAATAATAATAATAATAATAATAATAATAATAGCCCATTACATCTCCGAGAAGGACAGGTAATAATAGTGGTTTTGTAATTTTATTCTTTGTTCAAGAAAAGCCTACTACCGTGGAAGCAAGACAACCGATACTTGCCATGGATACTAGTTCATTATATCCATAGAACAATGAAAGTGTGGAACCTAAAAATGTATTACTTGAACACACATTATATATACACAGTATTATAACCTATATATAACACACATTATATATATATATATATATATATATATATATATATATATATATATATATATATATATATATATATATATATATATATATATATATATATATATATATATATATACATATACTGCTAACAGCGCTGTCAGTTTTACAGACAGTAAAAATTCAGTCTATGGATCTAAATTTGAATAATGACCAGAAAGTGTACCTCGATGATCGTTTAAAGAAACAAGATAAAAGCTTATCATACATTTTTCTGTATAAAGTTTTCGGATTTTAAAAATTAAAAAAAATATTACTGGCTTATACTCTGAAAAGGATAGGAACAAAAACATACAGCATCAAGAACGCAGTTTTAAGAACCTAATATAAATTCATTATTTTTTTTTTGTGATAGTCATTTCAGCAATGCAAGCATAGAATAAAAACTGACTTCATAGGAATGTATAAAAACAACAACTCATTTACACTGCGATGCATTTTCAAATGCACATGGCACTGCAGTCAACATATTTCATGAGACATTCCGAACTATGTGGGCCACCTGTTTTTCGGGGTGGCGGGTTTCCAATTTTCAGTATAATTACCTTTACACTAAACTTTGGACCTTCCATGAAGCAGGGTATGGCACTATCTACAGACCCCATTTTGTTTTGTTTTGCTTATGTAACTTGGCGTCACACTGCATGTCCGAGATCAACAGGCTTCAGTGACATACAGGTATGCCTTCGCCCGTGGATATGCTAGGTTTTGGGGATATGTCGCTGATTAAAGTATCAAATATGTATGGCAAGAAGTATGCCTGATTCACCTTGGCACTGTATGTATCCCTTACTGATAGCAAAGGTCTGTGGTGGTAAAGTTCAACATTCATAACTATTATTTAAACTTACTATCACTACGATGAAGTTTAATTTTTTCGGGCGCATTATTATTTTTACTTTTTATTACTAATTTCCCAATAACTTGGAGTTATGTAATTATTATTATTATTATTATTATTATTATTATTATTATTATTATTATTATTATTATTCCATCATCAGTATGGCTAAGGTTACTGATCGGGTTTGTATCACAAGTTCACATGCATTTATAATAGTTATATACGCATAATTGTCAGTTTTTCTAGGGCAAAAAGAATCGAATCTTAAATTCCTGGCTGCTTAAACAAGAAACTGAGTGACGGTATTGAAATCAGAAATCATGACTTAGATATTACTACGAAATATGATTGTTAGCCCTGCATCGGAAAAAGATAAAAAAAAAACAAGTAAAAAAATGCGCCGAAGTTTCTTCTGCTCAATCGAGTTTCCTGTATAGCCTCTACAGTGTATAATCAAGGCCACCGAAAACAGATCTATCTTTCAGTGGTCTCGGTATAATGCTGTATGAGCTGCGGCCCATGAAACTTTAACCACGGCCCGGTGGAGGCATGTATTATATCGTTGCCACACGCACGATTATGGCTAACTTTAACCTTAAATAAAATAAAAGCTACTGAAGTTAGAGGGCTGCAATTTGGAATATGTTTGGTGATTGGAGGGTGAATGATCACCATAATAATTTGCAGCCCTCTAGCCTCAGTAGTTTTTTAAGATCTGAGGGCGGACAGAAAAAGTGCGAACGGACAGACAAAGACGGCAAAATAGTTTTCTTTTACAGAAAACTGAAAAAAAGGTAGCGGAAAGGAACAGGATTTGGGAAATAATCACATGAAAATCGTGAATGCTAACCTAAATTTCAGTTGGTTTAAACCAATTTTCAGTAGGATAAAAATTTGTGAATGGCTCCATAAAAACCAAGAAATTTCCCGCATAAGCAGGACTGTCATAAAAAAAATGGAGAAAATCTTAATTACATTTGGAAGATGTTTCGGGTTTTATTATGCTACTTTTAATGTAAGTATAGTAAGTCATGGCGCCAAGATGTTAATTGGACTATGGATGTAGTTTTCTGATTTATCAACTTGATTTGGCATTCAGGAAATATTTTTGAAAATCAAAATTGAAAATTTGATATCTTTACAAAGAACTGATTACTTATTTTTCTGATTCATCAGAAAGAAAGACAAATTTAATTACAAGTTTATGATTATCACTCCAAAATAGCGACGATTTTAGGTGATTGATGTTAAAAATTGCAGAAAACAGAAAAACAAAACCGAGTCATAGACAGAAAACAAAACAAACAGCATAGTCCTAAAAACGTCTAATGGATAAGCTTCATGATAGGAATGAATTTAGTTAGTTCCCGTGATTTGAAATGATATCTAAAGCTGAAGTGTAAATCACCCGACAGACGTGACTGTTGACCCTAAAAGAAGGGACTTCGTTATAAAGTGATTGGAAATTACCTTAGATAAATCTGCTGTGAGTTGTTCAGCTATTTCTGTTAAGATGTATTTTACTAAGAGGTATTTGAGTTATGTCGGATCACGGGAGCTTATTCCTTCAGATATTTTCCTTTCATTTGCATTCAGCACCCACACTTAATTTTCTTAGAGGAAAATTGGCTGAACACAAAAATACACACGCACACATACATACATACATACATACACACACACGAACATATATATGTGTAGATATATATATATATATATATATATATATATATATATATATATATATATATATATATATATATATATATATATATATATATATATATATATATATATATATAAATATATATATATATATATATATATATATATATATATATATATATATATATATATATATATATATATAATTAATGTACAAAGTGGTCGTCCGAATTAGTTCCTACTATTAGGAATACATGGGCTATAAACGCAGTCCGTTATATCAGTTAATAACTTTTCTGAGGTTCATATGTTGAGGCCTATGAAAAATACAGCATTTATTTTCTTTTCATTAATAATAACTTTTTGCAGTATAATTATACTATCATAGTACGCTAGAGCATAATAATCAAATATTATATTCATTTAGGGGAAAGAAAGTGGAAAATCCGATAAGTGCCAAAAAACTGAGGACGTTTTCAACGGTAAAATGAGATACAGTGTTTAGAGCGAGTTGGCAAAGAATAGTGATAGTAATTGCTTTTCGCATAAATATCAGGTCAACAACAACCAAAACATTATTAAAGATCATAATTAAACACGTGGGAAAAATCATAATGCAAAACCACATTAAAATATTTTTCGCGTGGCATTTCAGGGCCAAAGACGTCACATTTGTATATATAATTTATTTTTTCAGTTCATGTGACTCTAACGACTTTCCTGTTAGGCAGAATAATTATTCAGAATAACCATTTACATCGATCTTGACATCAGCTATATCTTTATTAGATAACATTACGCTGAGAGTCCACAGTCTTACCTGAGCTCCTGTTCATATTACATGATTATATATTTAGTCCACTTTACCTCTCGGAAAAGAGAGAATACGCTCTAAAAAAACGAATCGCAGATGATAATACACTGCTAATTTTCTCCCCAGTATCTCATCAAAGGGGGAAGTGTTTTCGTAATTATTCGATGGTTTTTCCTTATATTCTATTGAGAGAGAGAGAGAGAGAGAGAGAGAGAGAGAGAGAGAGAGAGAGAGAGAGAGAGAGAGAGAGAGATGTAGTACTAATCATCTTTAGGTTTTTCCTAATTATTTACTAATGAGAGAGAGAGAGAGAGAGAGAGAGAGAGAGTCCACAATTATATTCACTTTCTTTCATTTTTCATTGGAGAGAGAGAGAGAGAGAGAGAGAGAGAGAGAGAGAGAGAATCGTAAATAATGATATTCTATTACCTCTGGTTTACATTATTCTTCTCACTGGCAAAACCACCATTGTTGAGTATTGCTTTAAAATTTCTAATTTTATCAGAACTAATATGAATAAATACTTATGCAGAAATAAGTTTATGTATGTATGTATGTATGTATGTATGTATGTATGTATGTATGTATGTATGTATGTATGTATGTATATATATATATATATATATATATATATATGTGTGTATATGTGTATGTGTGTATATATGTATAATTATAAATGAAATGGTATATTGTCATACTATTTATCAGTTGTATTACCAGCAACGAATGACGTAATATTCATTGTTGCTGTGATATTTCCAAACACTTATCCGCTTTAATTACTGTGAGGTATATGCATAATTATGTAAAATATTCTACATTTATCAGAATGGAAAAGTGGAATATAATCATACTACTCCTTTACTTACCAAACCCATTGATTACGGTGCAATGACTTGATTGCTGACATTTTTTCAACTAAAGACCCCATTTTGAATTTATTATTATTATTATTATTATTATTATTATTATTATTATTATTATTATTATTATTAAATGGATACAATTAATCATGGTGAATTCCTTTCATATATCTGAACTTCTATTTTCGTGGTCCTTTAATATCAAAACTAAAATTTTTGAAACGTCAAGAACTATTTCTGACTAATAATCATGTAATGCAACTTGTAGAGGTTTCTAATTGGAAAAAGTGGAGAGTGAATAATTACACAAGATATTCATTTTCGGAAACTTAGGAGCTAGTATTTTACATTACACCGAAAAATTAAATGCTGTTGGTACCTTAGGTTCTGTGGTCCAACTTATGCAATTTATATACTATCCTATAATTGCAGTGCATGACTGCCTTCCATATGCACAAAAAGGTATGAAAAGAAGTTTTTTTTTTTTTTTTTTTTTTTTTACGTAGAAAATGGATCACTAGATAATCACATATTTTGAACGAGTTAGACCTGAATACTCAAGAGCTTGCAATTCTACTTTCATGATATGAAATATGGCAGTGGTCCAACTTCATTCATCAAACATTTTTTCATAAGTTCTCAAACGTTAATGGAAAAATTAAGCATTATTATTCTACTGTTGCTTCCTTAACTGTTTATGTCCTAATAGCATATAGCATAAGCCTTTTGCCTTGCTAGTGTAAGGCTAATTCAGCCATCTTATAACCATTGAATGAGTGCGTCGATTTTTATCTCACTTGTTAGAAACAGTGATTTAATAATATCACCATCCATGCTTTCACACAGATATGTGGAAATGTGGGCAGACGGGCTCATGATCCACTAGAACTTAAATATTCTGACTTTGATACAGTTATTAAACATTACAATATCTTTTCTCCCACTTTGCCCTGTAGAAACATTAGCACACAGAATACCATGATATTAACCAGATGAAATCCATAATGATCTCAATGAAATTTTTGTCTGAAGAGGTGTGTCATGAAAGCGTTCTAAAATCGCATGAATTTCAATCTCATAACTGGAAGTCATAAAGACTACACAGGATCTCTTCGAGTTCTTAAAAAGAACAGTATTCTAATTGTAAAGTGAGCGTCGGCGATCAACAAATAGCCTAATTTTTCAGGTGTACTTTGATGTCATATAGTAATAGATGTAGATTAATACCATATAGTAACCGATGTAGATTAATACCTAACTTACGTTTTTGTGCTGGCATATGTTATTATGTACTATGGGGGCAGTTACCATTATATATTTTTTTTTTTTTATTCCGTGAAGCCGTCCCCAATTACTTATGATACACACACATATATATAATATATATATATATATATATATATATATACATCATATATACATACATATATATTAACACACACACACACACACACACACACATATACACATATATATATACATATACATATATGTATATATATATATATATATATATATATATATATATATATATATATATATATATATATATATATATATATATATATATATATATTAGTATATATATAATATACAGGCTACAATGACAGCATGACGATGCTGAAAGGTGGTGGATTTTCTCAAAATGTGAAAAACCTGAAAGAAATATATTTCCCACCTAGTGCATACACAGTCCCTTACAAGTCTACCGAACCAAGTGAAAAGTTCATTTCATATGTATTTTCTTATAACATAATAGAACGTGGCAATGTTGATTTCAAACTGAAATGTATTAGTTATCGCAATTATACCCTAAAAATTTTAAGATCAGTATCCTGTTGCAACAAAGATATCCTAGATCTAATTCAAAATAATTATGTTTTGGTGATGAATTTTATTAAAACTTGAAGTTTTAGCGATCTCATGACACACTGCTTCAGACAAAATTCCATTGAGATTATTAGGATTTCATCTGCATAATATCATAGTATCCTGTGTGCTAATGATTCTACAGAGCAAAGTGAGAGAAAAGATTTTGAATGTTTAATAACTGTATCAAAGTCAGTATGTTTAAGTTCTACTGCATCATGCGCTCGTCTGCCCACGTTTCCACATATCTATGTGCAAGCATGGATGATGATGTTACAAAATCATTGTATCAGCGTGTGGGTATTTCTATTGTCTTGTGATAAATCCCAATAGATTGCTTATGAAGTTGCATGAAAACTATGTGGCGGTACCCTTACTGACTGATTGACTGATTATGAAATTTAGGTCTTGAAGACCGAGCGCCGGAACCCATCAGGATTATTCAGCGCCGTAATGAAGGTGAAATATATAAATTAATGACGTGATTGTTAATGAATACGTGAATGATGACATACTAGCAAAATTCAGTTACTATGCACACGTTAAATTATTCATCAAAAAACATTTTTATGTGTCTCTTACTAAAAAATTAAATTTCTGGATCATTACACTAACTTCTTTCTTTTACGTTCATATTTACGAGTATGTATATATATATATATATATATATATATATATATATATATATATATATATATATATATATATATATATATATATATATATATATATATATACAGGGTGCGGCATAAGTAACGCCCTTTGTTTAAGTGGAACAAAATTAAAACCTTTTTGATTATCCTTTATTTTTTCGAACATGAATGTATTGCCACAGGTTAATAGATTAATATAATATATTACCAAAATTAATGTAATACTTATTCGGTTTAATAATGCAGCATAAGTAACGCCCTTTTTAATTTTATATCTTATAATGTATATTTTCTTTATTATTTTCTTTAATTAATTTGCTAAATCTTTATTTTTTTCAGATATTTTATTCAACCATGAGATTAACAAAGGAACAGAGAGTAAAAGCAATTCAATTGTACTATCAAATCAATAAAAATGGTGCTGAAACCGCAAGATTGTTATCAGCTGAATTTAACACCCCAAGGGTGCAAAGCCGAAATATCATTTGTATTGAACATTATTAAACCGAATAAGCATTTTATTAATTTTGTTAATATATTATATTAATCTATTAACCTGTGGCAATACATTCATGTTCGAAAAAAGGATAATCAAAAGGCTTTAATTTTTTCCACTTAAACGGGAGGGCGTTATAATCATAATATATATATATTAATATTGTTCCACTATAAATATATATATATATATATATATATATATATATATATATATATATATATATATATATATATATATATATATATATATATATATATATATATATATATTATATATATATATATATATATATATATATATATATATATATATATATATATATATATATATATATATATATATATATATATATATATATATATATATATATATATATATATATATATATATATATATATATATATATATATATATATATATATATATATATATATATATATTTACTAATAAATTTTGAGTTAGTGGTGTTTTAACACAGTTCACAGTGATTGAAGGCTAACAATCACATCGCTAAGACCATACACAATGATACTAGCATACAAAAGGCTACTTAAAACGAAATAATCAACTCTTCTCTTCTCCTTGTCACTTGGTCAACTGAGAACGAGACCAGTTACATAATCTCCAAGATTTTAAGTTTGTAAGGTTTTATACATGTGCGGCCATTCTGGTTCAGCAAATCATAGGCAGGCTAGATTCAGTTTGAACAAATCGGTGATTCATATCCGACGTCTTGACTGCTTTGGATATAACTACTATTTCTCAAAAGTACTGCTGACTGCCGAGAAGTAAGTGCATATATTAAAGTTCCAAAGAATGGAAAAAAAAAAAATTTGTTAATACCAGCAGTTAAGCAACTCTTTGCAATTAGCAGCATTTAACATGATTTTGGTACAGAAGGGCATATTATTCGTCAAGCAAAAACTAGAAAATATGTTGAGTACGGACAAAAACCCTACAAAATTTACCTTATAGGCCTACATCTCACATTCTAGAACTCGTATTATGCAGTTGTATAAGAATTTTTACTCGGTTTGCTACTAAAAGAATTTTCATATACCTAATGCAAGCAATTACATTACCACACATTACACTTGCTTAGCTCATGAAATTAAGCCCTTCTGCGGGTAGTATAGAACCAGGGCTGCTTCCTAATAGGGTTCTGTGTTCTTCATTCCGGTGGAAGGAGTTACAATTTTTTGCAAATTCTGAGTTAAGTTCTTTTTATAGAAAGAATACCAGCATGTCCTATGGGTTCCCAGTTGTCACGTGATTTTAGCGACACAATTTTTTGTTAACTGGTGGCACTTGGCTTAACTGGACATTTAGAGACGTCCATTGCATAATATATATATATATATATTCCATTGCATAATATATATATATATATATATATATATATATATATATATATATATATATATATATATATATATATATATATATATATATATATATATATATATATATATATATATATATATATATATATATATATATATTAGGCTATAAATCATAATATGCTTGCCCGTCATTCATCTACAAATTAAATATTCCTTCCAAACACCAATATACCAAGACATGAACAACCATATAAAGTCAACGCAAATCTCATAATCATTATCCTAGTTTATTTTTTATCTGGGCCAACCAATCGGGTCTCATTTGTCCCAACACGCGGACTCCATTTTGTTTGCCTGAAAAACTTGGTCCTCATTGTCACACTTCTTTTATTAATAATTTCTTCTTTGATTCATCCTTAGGTGTCCAAATCTTCGATTCTTTTTGATTCCCGAATGACATATTAAAATGACTTGGTTTCATTAGGCCTACGTACACCAGCACTATTACGGGAAAAGTACACTTTATGAATATGCGTCAGAGAAGTGTGTTAATTATTAAGGTTTAGTACAGTTTATTACTGTCTACGTTTAAACTTATTCAATGCAGCGTTCTCATTTCAAGTGGCAATGGTGAAATTATCACAAATGGTGTTACCTTTCCACTTAAGCATTTGTTTATTACTAATTTTGCCGCCATAACAAACACGTCATTAGGCAGAGCATTACAATTACGTAATAATGTAATAGGATTATTAATGTACTTATACACAGATATCCTTTTAATGAAAGGTTATGTGGTAATACTCCATTTTCATGGCATTTTGTTTACTGATCGTTCATTTTAACGTTTCGTGAATTGTCTGTAAATGTCTCTCCTTCCTCTAGCTTATTACCGTTCATTCTTACTGCTTTCATATCAGAATCATCGTTTTTATTAAAATTTCCTCATTAATTTTTATTTATCCATTCAAGTTTCCACGTCTTCCACTATGGACCTTAACTTACACCTGATGTTTTCAGCCTTTATTACACTTAATAATTACAGTTCGGTAATGTCTGTAAACATATAGAATGCAAATCGTGTTTCATCTTATTTTCATAAAATTTACGCACTGTACTTGCTACATAAAGTATGTTTCAGACGGTTACTTCTAGTACGCATGACAAGTTTATTTATTTGTTTATTTCGCAGTGACCTGAAGTCCTAAGATATTATAGATGTGTTTAGTCTACAGCACCTTCTTCCATGCCTTGAAAATACCCCTATGTACTACTGTATCAAATGTTACCTGAGATTCAGTGGCAATACTAATTACAATCATTATCAAAGTTGAGGGTTTCCAATTTCCGACTGCATACCTGTTCTACATACTTACACTGTACAAGTAAGCAGCAAATAATGCACACCTCCTCCCGTTTATTTTATTTTTTTTCTAATTTTTACTTGTGACGGACTAAAACCTTTATCGAGAGATGCTTGATGGTGTGATCGTTCGTATTAACATTATTTTATTGTTGCTTTATTAAAGTTAGAGATTATGAAATATATGCTTCGCAGACCATAAAAAAAATGAAGTTGCTCTTTTTGCGTCATAAATCATCACTACATAATGTTATATAACCCGAAAAATTATGACATTTGTGACAAATCATACTGGTGTGCAATGTAGTTACTTTTATTTTCACATGGATTCTCCTTTTCAGCAAAACTATTAATTATTTTCCCTGCAATTACCGAAGTAAATTAATCAAGGTATCATTGTCAAATAAATGCCAGAGCAATTATGCTTTCAATAAAAACGGCAATTACGTTACAGTAATTCCTCGGAATTACGTAAGCAATTGCCGCTTGCAACAAGTCCTCTTTAGAAACTATTTACATTTACGTAATATCTCACTTATTTCAAGTATCGCTATTACCAAGATTGAAAGCAGACTCCCATTTCGCTCTCTTCTGATGTCATTTCCAGCTGGTTTTGACATCTGACTAAGCTGGCCTTATGCCATCACGGGCTATTGTTCTTAGGAGCTGATAAAGATCATCTTTTCAGTACTTATCATACTGTAGGAAGAGTTGATTTATAAGTGAACAATTCAGGACTAAGCAGATCAAATACACAATAATAATAATAATAACACAATAACATTAAGAAAAGATCTCTCTCTCTCTCTCTCTCTCTCTCTCTCTCTCTCTCTCTGGCTCTGCGTCACTGGTGGTAATAAATTAACAAAGAATGCAATGCGATGAAGTAAGGGTAAATATAGAATAAGACATTTCAAACACTGCCAAATTTTAATTAGAGAAAAGTTCCGAAGTGATGTAGAATGAAAATCAAGAATGGAGAAAACGGTATTCATATCTTTAAGGTACATGAATTATGTAAATGAAATATTCAAGGTTAAAGTGAAATAAATCACAGGAAGCGTTATTGTGATTTATTTCACTTTAACCTTGAATATCTCATGTAAATAATTCACAATTCATACAAAGGGACCTCATTTTTATAAAACTTAAATAACGCTAATGCCTTCGGCATCAAATTTGAGAGCTGTAAAACAAAAGTGTCGTGTTAAATAATTATCGTTATTAGAATGGCGTGATTTCTAATTACAGATATTAGTGAGAAAGAGAAAAAGCGGCACTACATG
>NC_089793.1:36929451-36936951 GCF_040412425.1 Macrobrachium rosenbergii | reverse complement strand
TATATATGTTGCAAGTACTTAAATAGTTACACATTTTTTACATTACTAAAACAAAATTATTTCACTTGGGTGACCCTCTTAAATACTATACAACGACTAATGAACAGTCCGTTAGCTCTCTCTCTCTCTCTCTCTCTCTCTCTCTCTCTCTCTCTCTCTCTCTCTCTCTCTCTCTCTCTCTAAACAAAAATTATTGTAAAGTTAGATAAATAGCAAGCATGTAGTAATCGCACTGAGAATGAGTGATAATTAATATACTGCGTTATTTTCACATATTTCCACAATTTTCAACCAAAGCCAAGCAGAAATTGTAATTACTCTTGAAGATAAGCATGTATACTTTTTCCGACCTTTCATTATTATAATGAATATGCCCGATGATTTTAGTTACTCGAGGAAGAATTCAGTAACCTGTCGTCGTTTCAAATTTACAATGAACCCTCATAAACGCCAATGAATGCGGTGATGTTAATATATTTCTCATTGTTATTGTATTTAATAGTAGGATTGATGTATTTCCCGACAGTATTATGTTTCAGTATTACTAATATATTTAATAGTTCATTGATATATTTTGTAATATTATTAATATATTTCTCTGTTTATTGATGTCTGAATTTATTAACATACTCCTAAATATAATTAATATATCTGTGAACAGGATTAATATACTGCTCAGTAGCAACAATATATTTCTCACCCGTATTAATATTTTTCTAGTTTTAGTGTTCTGTAAAAGAAAACTATTGAGATGTCTATTTGTCTGTCCGTCCACACTTTTTCTGTCCGCCCTCAG
The DNA here is from genome assembly GCF_040412425.1 of Macrobrachium rosenbergii. Classification (NCBI taxonomy): domain Eukaryota; kingdom Metazoa; phylum Arthropoda; class Malacostraca; order Decapoda; family Palaemonidae; genus Macrobrachium; species Macrobrachium rosenbergii. The sequence continues at coordinate 36,936,155 of NC_089793.1, read as the reverse complement.
ATCTTAAAAACTACTGAGGCTAGAGGGCTGCAAATTGCTACGCTGACCATCCACCCTCCAATCATCAAACACACCAAATTGCAGGCCTCTGGCCTCGGTTGTTTTTATTTTATTTAAGGTTAAAGTTAGCCATGGGCGTGCGTCTGGCACAGATATAGGCAAGTAAATCTTCATTCATTTAGTTTCTTCAAAAAACATTAGAAGAATCACTATAAATCTATACTGATAAGGTTTTTCTTTGTGTTAATATGTCGAATACGGCAAAAAAACAAGTAAAAATTCCGCCGAAGTTTCTTCGGCGCAATCGACTTTTATGTACAACCTCTACAGCGCATAATCAAGGCCAACGAAAATAGATCTTTCTTTCGGTGGTCTCGGTATAATGCTGTATGAGCCGCGGCCCATGAACTTTAACAAGGGCCGGTGGTGGCATATCCTATATCGTTGCCAGAAGCGCGATTGTGGCTAAATTTAACCTTAAATAAAATAAAAACTACTGAGGCTAGAAGGCTGCAATTTGGTGTGTTTGATGAATGCAGGGTGGATGATCAACACACCAATTAGCAACTCTCTAGCCTCAATAGCTTTTAAGATCTGAGGGCGGACAGAAAAAGTGTGGACAGAAAAAAAAGTGCGCGCAGAATAAAGTGCGGACGGACAGACAAAGCCGGCACAATAGTTTTCTTATACAGAAAACTAAAAAAGTAAAGTCACTTTAAAAGAGACGGATGATGCTGCTGAAAGATTTGTCTTCATTTAATAAGTTAAGAATACAACAAACTGTCATAAGCCACCTTTTGTTGACGCTGCTGAACAAGTTCTTCATATTTATTCACAGTAAAGGAGAGTAATAAAAATATCACAAATAAATCATATTCACTGATATGGGTAATAGGTTTCTTTTTATCTTAGTTCATCAAGAACATAAATAACCCCAAATAATACATCTTCATTGATACGCCAACGGTATTTTTCTCCATATTAATTCACTGAGTATATAAAAATTATAACAGATAATGAAATGTTCATTGATATTTAGAATATTTCCTTTCACTTTAATCCATAAAATGAATAAAATATATTAAAAGTAAAACATGTCCATTGATGCCACAAAACTGTTTCTTTTCAACTTAAATTATTAAATATAAAAAATTATCTCATAAAATATGTTCACTGATACAGCCATTAGATCGTTCAATTCCTCCTAATTAGTTAAAAATATATATAATTATAGGGTATAAACCTGTTCACTGATATGAGTAAAATACTTTCCTTGATCTATGTTACCTTCCTGGTGCGAGAAAAAATATTCCCATATAAAAATGGGGCATCGATATTATTCATTTAATAAATAACTAAAAATGAATCACAAGTAAACATGCTCATTTCATCAAATCTAATAAAAAAAAATAGTAAAACGTGAAGCATCCATTGATGCTGCTGAGAGATATTACTTCACTTTAATTCATATAATATAAAATAAGTAAAAATAATCGCACCTATATGCGTCCGAAAGGTACCGTAGGAAAAATGATTATATATTAATTCACAAAGAAAAACAGTAAAGGGAATCACCAAGATAAAAGCTATGAAATGGTACTGAAAGAATTCATTTAGTTTGGAATATAAAAAATAATATTCATTACCAAAGCAAGCTGACTTTGTCAAAAATGTAAAAAATAATCACCGTTAAAACTAGATAATTCGTGCCACTTGAAGCATCAGCTACATCACAAAACAGAAAAAAAAAAAAACCACTGGAGTAATCTGCAAGAATTTGTTCGTCTTAAGTAAAGAAATAGTAAAAATGATTACCAACACAATGCATATGATGCAGAGGAAAGACTTTTCATCTTTGTAAAATTGTATAAAAAATTCTCGCAAATACAAAAGGCTTCATGACAATGCTTAATTCTTAAAGATGAGGACAAAAGTTGAATGATACTTCAGCATCATTTAACAAGTTGCAGTATCATTTAACAAGTTGAATGATATTGCTGAAAGGTGTTATTTCACCTTGATTCACTGTAAAAAAAAAAAAAAAAAAAAAAAAAAAAAAAAAAACTAACAGTTTGATAAACTGGAAGTCACTGCAGAAGCATTACACCTCACATCAATTCATTATTGATATAAAAACTAACCAATAACACCTGCTAAATAATGGGTCTGATTTTAACATGAAAATAAATTTTACTTTTTCTGTCATTTCCTCAAAAAAAAGTAAACAATCGCCACCAAACATGCTGAAAGATGTTTTATAAGGTTTACTTTCATCTTAATTCATGGATATGCTCAGGCTCCAAAACACCCCGGTTAAGTATTCAAAATCCCAGCAGAAGAAGAAAATAGCTTTCATTTGCGAAAAGATCTTCAAAAACAAAATGAAAATTTAGCCTGATTATAAGGAAAAACCTTAACAAAACGGAATTTGTGTCCAAATATTATAACGGCGCGCAATAAAGATAGTCTAAGGACTAAATTTCAGTACTAGATTCGCTGTCCTTTAACCTGAGCCAGAACCTTACATCAGTAATGCCTAAGAAAATTACAGAAACAACGTATCTTGGTTCGAGTTTGCGGGCGGTGTTAACGTCGATGTCATCGGGACTTACTGTCTCTTCTTCTTTTAACGTGCTTTTTTCCCATTTTTTGTATGGGGTTGGGGTAAGCACGATGCCTTCTTTTGAAGGACTTTGATCTGGCTTTGGGGTAGACCGTAGTCTCGATCGGCTGCATCGGGACTTACTGTCTCTACTTTGCCATAAATTAATTCTTTTGATGGCGTGGGTATACTAATTTAATAGAACTCATAAACGCTTAGAGAGACATCTCTCTTTTCCCCAAAAGAGAGAAGTGATGTCTCGATACTGAATTACATTGAAATCATCATCAGTGTTGATGACGCGACAAAAGAGGCGGATTGCTCAGAAAATAATTGTTGTAACTCGGACTTTGGATTTTACTGTATATGCTGCCGTTCGAAATTGAGCCCCTGACATTCAGCCCGATTCTTTGAACATACCGCCACCGACAGGATATGATTCCGTTGGAGATTCAACTTAGAATAAGAGGATTTCTGGTATTTACAAACGATGAAATTTATGCATACACTTATTTATGTCTGCATGTTAGAGCCAAAGATTTTCATGTATGAAACATTTCTGTAATTTGGACTACGAAACACAAACTATATATATATATATATATATATATATATATATATATATATATATATATATATATATATATATATATATATATATATATATATATATATAAATATATACACACACACATATATGTATGTATGTGTATACATATACATATATACCTATGTATGAATGTATGTATGTATGTGTACTGACACTCTATTGCTACATCACCCGATGTCTTGGGCAGCCATCTTGCTGGAGAAAGAATAAAAGAAAAGATAACAAAGCACTTCCGCGTTTCCACGCCTGACCTGACACTGAGGAGGCATGAAAACACCAAAAGAGCTTTTGCAACTTGTACTTTATCTTCCCTCTAGATAGATGACAACATACATATACATTATATATGGACGTATATAAATGAATAAATATATATACTGTATACACACATATATATATAGATACATATATATATATATATATATATATATATATATATATATATATATATATATATATATATATATATATATATATATATATATATATATATATATATACTCTGAATAATATTGCATAAAATTACTGAAGACAGGTGATATTTATATCTGCATGAAGCCAGGCGAATGGTGGAAAGAAATTACATAAACCAAGATTCATTATGTAATTCTACATCTCATAGGGGTTCAGTTACAGAGACAATTTGTACCTGAACCCTGACGAGGAGCAGAAATACATGAAAGCGCTTGGTTCAAGTAATTTCTTTCCACGCTCCTCCTGGCTGGATGTAGAAAAATGTGTGTGTGTGTGTATGCACACACACAGACATATATGTATATATATGTATATATATATATATATATATATATATATATATATATATATATATATATATATATATATTGTATATATATTATACATATATACACATATATGTATATGTATACATATACATATACATAAATATATATATATATATATATATGTATATATATATATATATATATACATATATATATATATATATATATATATATATATATATATATATATATATATATATATATATATATATATATATATATATATATATATATATATATATATATATATATATATATATGTATGTATATATACACATATATACCTCAATGAGATATTATTAAGAAAAATCATTCTTCCTTACTGAAATGCTTTGACAAGAAAATGTGTAACGAAATCGTTCTTATTTATGTTTTCTATATGCTCATAAATCCTCCATAATTTAAATAATTATTGCGAAGACTTCCCTTATTCATTCCTAAAAGACAATCGTTTTTGTGTAAATCACATAAAAAGGATAATATATTTAAAATTACTATTTATTTCTCGAAATAATGCCGAAATCACTTCAACCGACTGCAACCACACGACTTACCCCACAAAAATTTATCCTTCTCTACATCATGAGAATCACACAAAAATTATCTGAAACAAACGTAAAATCTGAGCCATGTTCACGAACGCCACAAGAGAAGCTGAAGGCCACTCTGTATGCGCCATAAGTTAAGGAAGTCAGATCACCGCCCGAGAAATATAAGGAAAGCATTCTCATTTCTGAGAACATATATATATGAAAGCTGCCTTAATTGCCAGCTCGTGAGAAGACCGTGGGAAGACGCCAGCTCCAGAGAGAGTTGTAATTTTGTTTACGAAATGGCTGCAGGGAGGGGCTGTTGTGTCAGATGTTAATCTGCATAAATATCTTGCTTGGATCTGGAATAAAGTGTCGTCTCTCGGGTTGTTCATTTCCAATCGTGAGAGGGATTGGCTGTTCTGGGTGTGAAAACTATGACAAGAGGGGTTTAGTGTATCAAGATATCTTTACTCAACAAACAGGGTTGATATTATTTAGAAAAAACAATTTATTTGAGTGTCTTACACATAAAAATTAAATATATGGGATTCATAATAATTAACGGAAGTTTTACAGAATTAGTCAGCTTAATAATATTCAAATACTGTTATCTACGTGCTCTGCTCTTTAAAATGATAAGAGTACTGATTAAGCATATAAGAAAATTCTTTTAACAAATATTAGTAGTGGTTAAAATAAAATACTAATTTTTGCTCAAATGATTTTTAATATCATCGTTCATTTGTAAACAAATAAGCTCAGAACTAGATAAAGAAATAATTGTTTGTCATGTCATTCTGCAGTGAAATTATACCGGAGGTAACATTAAAAATATTATGAACTGAGATTATTCTAATTTTATTTAATAAAACATTAATAAGTTTTCTCCTATAAATTACATCCTTTCTACATATTCAGACAAACCACCACCTCTCTCTCTCTCTCTCTCTCTCTCTCTCTCTCTCTCTCTCTCTCTCTCTCTATATATATATATATATATATATATATATATATATATATATATATATATATATATATATATATATATATATATATATATATATATATATATATATATATATATATATATATATATATATATATATATAAAATATATATGTATATATTTTATTATATATATATATATATATATATATATATATATATATATATATATATATATATATATATATATATAAAAAATATTTACACATACATACATATTATAGTATATACATACATACATTATATATATATATATATATATATATATATATATATATATATATATATACAGTATATAGTATGTATATATATATATATATACAGTATATATATGTATATATATATATATATATATATATATATATATATATATATATATATATATATATATATATATATAGTATGTATACATATACTTATATTCTCTGCATGTGGGACTATACACACTTGTTTATGCAAATACAGAGGACTGTACATCCAAAAGTAATGTTTCATTTATGCACGAAAGATCATGTTCACTGAGGAAGTGATGCTAATACTTCGCGGGCTATAAAGTAATTCTTCAGATTAAACACCGCAATACCGATGTTTCTGTAATGCTAAAAACAAAACCTGAAGACATATATTCGGGATTGTCGAAAATATTTTCTAGTTTTTTTTATTTATTTATTTTTTTCGTTTAAGGTAGCCTGATATGTCAAACGGAACTAGTCAAGTCGGCCCCATATCATGTCGGCCACTTTGTACGGTTAAGTAAGGCTGGATACTACATATCAGTTTTAAGTTAGGTTAGGTTAGTTCGCGTTAGGATGGAGCAGTAATGACTAATTGTGTTGCAGTAACGACTAGACTACTATAGGACAAACACTTCAAGCTTTAAACCATGCTTCTGCTGGGCCCGCGTTCGATTCTCCGACTGGCCAATGAAGAATTGGAGAAATTTACAGTATTTCTGGTGATAGAAATTCATTTCTCGTTATCAAGTGGTTCGGATTCCACAATAAGCTGTAGGTCGGGTTGCTAGGCAACCAATTGGTTCTCAGCCACGTAAAATAAATCTAATCATTCGGGCCAGCCCTAGGAGAGCTGTTAATCAGCTCAGTTGTCTGGTTAAACTAAGGTATACTCAACTTTAAACCATGCTTCCCTAA
>NC_089793.1:36896951-36904451 GCF_040412425.1 Macrobrachium rosenbergii | reverse complement strand
GTTCTTTGTAAGGAATTTCCCATTTGGCGTGGCGTTTCTTATGCTTTTATTTTTTTTGTTTATCAAGCTGACCTCGCTGACATTTTTGTACGTGGCCCCATGACAACCATTCAGCTTCTCGCCAATGCCGCTATTTTCCTTATTATACCTATACATAAAATTTATGTGGGTTCCTCACAAGTCCAGAATCTATGGAAGCATGTACTCTTGTACTCTATAATATTATGATAATAATAAAAATTAATTGATTCAAAAGACAATCATGGTCATTGACGAGTTATGCATTTTCTATAACGAGTAAATACAAGCAGACTAGTGTACAGGGAAAGAGAGGAATTATCAATTAATATCTAATTTTTACGCCATAACAATTTTACGAACGCATAGCCATTATTAACTTAGTACTCTGAAATATATTTTTAGCAAACAAAATTAGCTTTCTTCCTAAAACGACAATATTGTAATCAAATAAGGTTTAACGATTCATTTTCCTTTCCTTTCTATATATTCTGGGATTCCTCTTTCTCTCCTGTTTCTAAGGTTTTACAATCTAAGTAAATCCCAGTCCTACACAGCATTACTCCTTATTGTTCATAACGTTTTCCTGGGAGAGAGAGAGAGAGAGAGAGAGAGAGAGAGAGAGAGAGAGAGAGAGAGATAGAAATTACATCTATACAAATATAAATATATATATATATATATATATATATATATATATATATATATATATATATATATATATATATATATATATCACATATATATTAGTACTAGTCATATACGAGCATAATTCCGAGTGTTTATACGCACTATATATATATATATATATATATATATATATATATATATATATATATATATATATATATATATATATATTGTGTGTGTGTGTGTGTGTGTGTGTGTGTTGTGTTTGATTTGTATGTATGTATGTACACATGCGCGCGCATACGCACATATATATACATATGTATATTTATATATTTATTTATTTATTTATCAGATAAATAATACAACGTCAGGTCAACATGTGTAGGACACAGTTCTAAGCCGTTTTTCCCCCTCCCGGAATCGATCTCGGATCTCCCGCTAGGAAGGGGGGTTTAGTTCGTATTTATACAAAATTATCCCAGTACTAATCAGGCACAATCATGAACCCTCTGTTCACAAAATTCAGTCCCAATCATAAACATGCACGCGTATAGACATAAGCATCATGTATGCAATCACGTATGCACGCTTATGCATACTTCCAGTGCCCGTATGAATATGCACCTGGTAATTTGTACAACTATGCTGTAATGAAGCTTTTAATTAGCATATTCATCTCACACAATTACCTTCATCTCCATGCCGACCCCTCCTCTTTATGACTACTATTTTAAGAATATAAATAGATAGGACTTAATGCTCCAGAGCATAATGGGGAGTAAATTCCTATCTGAAAGTTAAAGGAAGAGAGAGCGAACGGAGTCAGCCTGAAATAGTATTCGAGATTATATATACACATATATATATATATTATATATATATATATATATATATATATATATATATATATATATATATATATATATATATATATATATATATATATATATATATATATATATATATACTGTATATGTATATATACATATATATGTATGTATATACGTGTTTGTCTCTATGTTTGTAGGTGTGTGTGTGTATATATAATATATATATATATATATATATATATATATATATATATATATATATATATATATATATATATATATATATATATATATATATTATATATATATATATATATATATATATATATATATATATATATATATATATATATATATATATATATATATATATACATATATATATACATATATATATATATATATATATATATATATATATATATATATATATACATACAAATACAGTATATTAACTTTATCACATACACAATTTTTCTGTGCACTAATACAATTACTAACTGGACTTCATTCAAACTGGATGATATCTAGCGGAGATACTTATTAAAAAAAAATTTTAAATCAATATCTCCGCTAGATAACATCCAGTTTAAATGAAGTCCTGTTAGTAAGTATATAGTATATATATGGATGTATGTATAAATACATAATGTACGCGTGTGCTTATGTGAGTAAACAACAAATATTGATAATCATATAAAATTAAAAAATTAAAGAGGTAGACAGGATAAATAAATGATAAAACATCGAGCTAAAGTTTACATCGTTGCTCGCGCTACTATGCCAGAACTGAAATCGGCCTCCATTTTCTTAAACTGAAGCTCGCATGGAAGCGATGTAAATATTCTCCGAACTATGTTATATAGCAAACTGGTTAGCTTATTATTATACTGAAGTCAAAACTGGTTAAAAAAAAAAAGATTATATTTTAAATTATTCTTGAAGAGTATTATTTTAAAACGGATGATGAATAAAAAAAGTATCATATTCCGACAGAAGAAAATTATGCGTAGATGTACAAAATAAGTGATAATAATAATAATAATAATAATAATAATAATAATAATAATAATAATAATAATAATAATAATAATAATACTAACACATGCACGACGAAACACACAAAATTATACACAAACCTACTATGAATAATTAGGCATAAAATAATTTTTCGACCCACTAAGGTACTGAAGTCAGAAAATCAAATCTATAATGAATACAATCAGTCTTTAATTTAAAATCGAAAATGAAGGAAAAACAAATAAGATTGAGGTGCACAATGGACAGTGAAATAGAAGCATTGTTAATCCAAATGCAAAATGAAAAAAAATTAGTATCATGATAAGAAAAAAAAAACTGTCTTGACAAAAAGAAAAATAATATATTTCCTATCCTAAATGTAGAATCGGCAAAAAAAAAAAAACTCTAAAATACAATCGACTGTCAGAAAAAACAATAAATAAATAAATAAAAACTAGTCCCAGACGTTTGATGGATTATTAATGATACAAAAAAGACTGATAAGCTCAATGGATCATTTTTGATATAGAAAAGTCTCAGCTGTTCAATGGATGACTATTAATGATACAAAAAGTCTCAGAAGTTCAATGGATCATTAATAATACAAGAAAATCTAAGAAGTTCAATGGCTCACTAAGAGAAGAAAGTCTCAGAAGTTCAATGGATCACTATTAATGATAAAAAAAGTCTCAGACGTTCAATGGATCATTAATAATACAAAACAAAATATCAGAAGTTCAATGGATCACTGATGATACAAAAAGTCTCAGATGTTCAATGGATTATCAATGATACAAAAAAGTCTCAGAGGTTCAATGGATCATAAATGTTAGAAAACAGTCTCAAATGTTCAATGGATCACTTAAGATACAAAAAAAGTCTCAGAATTTCAATGGATCATTAATGATAAAAAAAGTCTCAGATGTTCAATGGATCACTAATGATACAAAAAATCTCAGATAATATCAATGGATCATTCAATGATACAAAAAAGTCTCAGATTTCAATGAATTATTAATGATACAAAAAAGTCTCAGTTGTTCAATGGATCATAAATGATAAGACAATGGATCAAAATACAAAAAGTCTCAGAAGTTTAATATATCGCTGAAGATACAAAAAATCTCAGAAGAATGGACAAAAAAAATATCTCAAATTTCAATGGATCATTTGAATGAAGTTCAATGGATTATGATACAAAAAGTCTCAATGATTCATGCAATGATCAGAAAAGTCTGAACAAAATGATACAAAAAGTCTCAGATGTTTAATGGATCACTTAGGTTACAAAAAGTCTTAGAAGTATTATACAGTAGATCGCTGAAGATACAACGAGTCTCAGAAGTTCATTGGACTATTTCTGATACAAAACAGTCCCAGAAGTTCATTAGATCATTTATGGTACAAAAAAGTCTCAGAATGCAATGATTAATGAACAAAATTACTCAAATATTTGTAATAAATGGAAAAATATAGACCAAATCCCAAATTTTATAAATGGAAATTAAAGTTATAAAAGGGGTAGTCATTCTTAAATCGTAATTACCAGTCGGTCTCTCAGGCTTCTTACAACAGACGCCTAGGGAGTGTTGCAAATTTTGAATCATTGACTCTCATGAAGCGATTGCAAGCTCCTTTATAACTGCCCTTTATTACTTAGAAGTACTATTAAACTTCGTATAAATATTTAACTGAAAAAAAAGATGGAAATAAATCCATTCTACTATAGGTTGAAGATGGTAAGTATTATTTATAAAGTAGCAAATTATCCTAAATTTCTAAACTTCGAGGATGAAACATGTTTTTAAGATAGATATTTTCATAAAATGTCTGGGTATTTTCAAAAAGAAGCAGCTACTAAGCTGGCGATTTTAGAAATTAAGCGAGGTGAATTATCCGTATAATGAAACTGTTTATTTTAAAAAATGGCTGATTTTCCAGGGTGGATTCATTTTAAGAATGGTATTTCAATAAACCCATTGCTGTACGAAAAGAATATTTCATATAAAGGAAAAAGGAACATCGATGAAAACTAAGAATTAAAAATGTTTGGTAAATTCTATGTAATGACCGAAAGGAATTGAACAACTAGAATCAGAAGTGAATAAATTGCAAAAATAAGGAATTTCAATAAAGATAATTTTAGAATACGTTCATGATCTTACGACAATTTTTTATTATTTTCAATTAAAAATCGTTATTTTCTTCATGATTAAAGTTGTTTCTTGGCGTGTATTGATAAAATCTTTTCAAAATATGGTCTTAAAAAAACAAGGTCTCCAGGTAGGCCAACATTCTGTGTCTCTACCGAGAAGCGGTATCTTTTCAGGTGTTCATTGAAATTAATATTGAAAGGAAATTTTGGTGGGTGAAATTTCATTAAAAATACTGTGAAAGAGTGCTAAAGTTTATAAAATAAGGTTAGAAGACGACAAAAAATAATTTCAGAGAGTTAAACTGGTTCTTGAGGCTAGTTTACTTTCTCAAAAACATTTATTGCGTGTTGTAATTTTAACAGATAATTTTATATTGCCTGATAGAAGAATTAGATGAGATCATTATCATGAGGAGATCTCACTTAAACGAGAAGCTGATAACTAAAATACCTACAGGATTGTTTAAAATCAAGTATTTTCAAAGAAAATACATTCTCTTAGGAAAATATATAAATACATATATATATATATATATATATATATATATATATATATATATATATATATATATATATATATATATATATATATATATATATATATATATATATATATATATATATGTGTGTATATATATATAATATATATAAATATAAATATATGTGTGTGTGTGTGTGTATTCATATAATATATATATATATATATATATATATTATATATATATATATATATATATATATATATATATATATAGTATATATAATGTATATATATATATATATATAAATATAAATATATATATATATATATATATATATATATATATATATATATATATATATATATATATATATATATATATATATATAGTTAAAGCTGAAACCAGAACAATTAAAGTTTTCCACAATCTTAAAAAATGTATTCCTAAGCCTTTCAAATTAGTTTTTATGATTACTGAAGGAGTATTAAAAGAAATCGCTCATTTGCTAAAGAATTCCAGTGACTGGTAAACTTATAAATACTACTGGAATACCGGGTGTAGCTCAGAATGAGAGTAAAGGTTACCTTAATAAAAATTTAATGGTTAGAATATTTTTAGCCTAGCAGCACTAACTATGCCAGTAATACTGGCAGCAGTGACACCAGTCACTGGAATTTATGCCTAAAGGAATGATTCATTCATGCCTCTCAAAAATAATAAAAAATTTCAGACTGAACACTGCCATTCTTGAGATTGTGAAAGCTATTGGCGTAACTAACTTCAACCGGAACTGCCTCAAGGAATACTTGTGTCCAGTATGTGTGTATATATATATAATATATATATATATATATATATATATATATATATATATATATATATATATATATATATATATATATATATATATATGTATATATATATATATATATATATATATATATATATATATATATATATATATATAAATATATATATATATATATATATATATATATATATATATATATATATATATATATATATATATATATATATATATATATATATATATATATATATATATATATATATATATATATATATATATATATATATTTGGGACACGAGAATTCCCTGAGGCAGTTCTGGTTAAAGTCACAATCTCAAGAATGGTGGTATTCAGTGTGAATCTTTTTAATTAATATTATTGGAGAGGGATTGGATGAAGCATCCCTTTAGGCATAAATTCCAGTGACTGCTAAAATTACTGGCGTAGTTAGTGCTGCTTAGATAAAATATTGTTAAAAGTTATTTTATCATAGATCAGTCTCCAAAAAGGATATATATATATTTCTTGATCCCAAAACTGATATCAAAATAGAAAGTATATATAGATCATCTATATAGATCTTGTAAATGATTTAAACAAACTGAAACTCTAGGTGATTAAAAAGAGAAGGTTTTATTATAAAACAGATTTTGTGGAAACATCTAATAAAAGATTATTATCGAACCAGAAACTGGTTTGATATTTTTTTTTAATAATTTTCTTTCTTTTCATAAATAATAAAGAGACTAAATTTAAAGGGGATCTGCTCTTCTTCTTGAACATATGAACAGTTGTTTTAAACTTATTTATAAAACCTTCTGCCAAACTATTGCAAAGCAAATTTGGTCGGGAAGTAACATATTATTTTAATACGTTTAGAAAATACTCTAAGCATCTCGGCGCGTTGTCAATGAAACACGTCTCATTCATGTTATTTCCAAATGGAAAACTCCATTTTGTTAAATGAAAGAAAATCATTTCAAAAATTGGGAATAAACATAAAACATTACTACAAATGGGACCTATATATATATATCCCATCATGCCCCAAGATTTTTCATCCCTATATTAACTATTAATAACCATAACAATGAAACTGTTTGCAGTTATCCATAAAAAAAAACAGAAATTCCAAAACTGATCATCACTTTTAAATTATCATCATAAAAAAAAACGATACCAGAAACTTACAAAATCAAACAGTAATCCTAAACGTACTCTCAAATTATGTGAATAAGTCCACCAACTAAACTTTACCTCATAAGAATAACAATGTAACAAATTAAATTGTTTTTTTAGAAAAAAAAAATAAGCCGTCACACTAAACAAATATTTTATTCAACGAGGTTCATGGCTTGTCTAACACCTACTAAGAAAACATTTACATTTGGGAAAAAGAAAAAACCAATTCCTGTTCAGTTATACTTTGTTGAAGAAATTTTTTCTAACACAAAATCTGCAAGAAAACCAGAAAGATCAAACTATAAATTAATGTTATGGAGTAATTTAATGTTTGTCAAACATTAAAGAAAGCAGCCAGAGCAACAACCT
>NC_089793.1:36889451-36891951 GCF_040412425.1 Macrobrachium rosenbergii | reverse complement strand
AAAATTATTTACATTATTCTGAACTGCGGAACAATAACCTTCATAATCCAGCTACCCAATTTATACAAACCCTTGTTAAAATTAACAAAAAAATGCGCCGAAGTTCCTTCGGCGTAATCGAGTTTTCTGTACAGCGTATAATGCTGTATGAGCCGGGCCAAAGAAACTTTCAGCCACGGCCAAGTGGTGGCCTTTCTTATAGCGTTGCCAGACTCACGATCATGGCTACGTTTAACCTTAAATAACATAAAAACTACTCAGGCTAGAGAGCTGCAACTTGGTATGTCTGATGACTGGAGGGTGGATGACCAACATGCCAATTTGCAGCCCTTTAGCCTCAGTAGTTTTTAAGATCTGAGGGCTGACATAAAAAGTGCGGACGGACTGACAAATAGCCAACTTAATAGTTTTCTTTTACATAAAACTAAACAAATAATCTGCCCTTACCTTTACTACACTTAAGTCTATGATATTTCTTCAAACAGTGCCTTTACAAAATATTATTGCCCTAGAATTTCTCCAGTCAAAGGAATGATTGTAATTATTCGTATGCAAAAAAAAAAAAAAAAATGCTTGGGATATATTTTCTAAACGAACACAGTATTTATGTTGATTAATTCTGGCTGCCAACATTTGGCCACTCTGAACGATATCATTCACATTACAGTCTTTACATGGAACTTCAGCAGCTACAGCTCATTATCAAATGTGTTGTATATGTGTATGTATATATATATATATATATATATATATATATATACTCTATATATATATATATATATATGTTCTTTACTAAGATATTAATATAGTAAGCATACAGATAAAAATTTTATATATATATATATATATATATATATATATATATATATATATATATATATAATCTATATATATATATATATATATATATATATATATATATATTTCTATATATATATACCCATACATTACATATATATATACTAAAGTATATAGAGCAAACAGAGGACGAAAAGGAAGATGAGATGCATATTCAACTTTTATTTCAGCCAACGCTTCAAAGCATGGTTCATTATCAGAGCGAAAATACAAAAATAACAAATAATTAAAATCAATAGCAAGGACTCAGTAAAATTAATAACGTTAAAACATAGATATTAAAACCGAAACATAAAAGTTAAAAACTCAACTAACGCCTCAAGAAAAGAAAACCTGAGTGACCAGGAAGGGCACAAAGGGCGAAGAAACATCTTAAGCTATAAACAGGGGTCAGAAGAAGACTGACTACTCAAAGATGGAACCAGTTGTTTGATGGTTAATGACTCGAGGATATATATATATATATATATATATATATATATATATATATATATATATATATATATATATATATATATATATATATATATATTATATATACTATATATATATATATATATATATTATACACACAAAAACGTACAGATACATAAAAGGGACTTTATTCAAAATATGCAATATATATATATATACTACCGTTTTCTTTTCTTGTGCCGTGATCGTTATTTCACATCATTACCGGTTTAGGAGCAATAGTAGATTAGACCAATTATGACAGTCAATTTGACGACCTCCCCCCCCAGCTTCATGTCATGGCCAGTCACGTAATTATCTCCTTCAGAGTTACGTCCGACGTTTGTCTGTCTATTAGAAAAAATGACACTAAAACTAAAGAACGGAATTTGATGAAACTTGGTGAAAATGTTCATTAGGTTACCAACTTAACATGACTAAATACTAGAAGATCAGCTCAGTGGTCAGGTTAAACTGTTTTAATGATAATGGTCGGTATCAAATATGAACTGTTTTTTTTTTATCTACAGTATTTATTTATTTATTTTTTATTTGTCTTAGGAACTTTCATAACCTTGATCGGAATGCTTTCATCCGTTCTCTAGGCATTTTGTTGGGTCAGAAACTGTACAGTTGCCTGAAAGTTTTTACGAAACCTGGGCAACCGCTTGATTTTTCTCAACGATGAGGCCGTTAGGGGAGGCTCATTAATACATACAGTATATCTAGCCCATGGCTGTGAGATAGGAAAAACAAAGAAGGAAAGAAAACGAGTAAAATATGCGCCAAAGTTTCTTCGGCGCAATCGAGTTTTATGTGCAGTATATAATCAAGACCACCGAAAATGGATCTATCTTCTCGGTGGTCTCGATAATCAAATGAGCCGTTGCCCACAAACTTTAACCACGGTCTGGTGGTGGCCTGTCCTAATAACGTTGGCCAGACACTTTGATTATGGCTAACTTTAACCTTAAATAAAAGGGTTACTGAGGCTGAGGTTGCAATTTAGTGTTTGATGATTGGAGGTTGGATGATCAATATACCAGTTAGCAGCCCTCGAGCCTCAGTAGTTTCTAAGAGCTGAGGTCGGACAAAAGAGTGCGGACGGACAGACAAAGCCGGCACAATAGCTTTCTTTTACAGAAAACTAAAAAGTAAGATACTCAGCATATGTATGCGCTGAGAAAAC
>NC_089793.1:36876951-36879451 GCF_040412425.1 Macrobrachium rosenbergii | reverse complement strand
TGTAATATTTCAGAAACTTTGCTGGACCATCCTACTGAAAACGAGCAATCGCAAAACAAACTAAATCCTCTTCTTAATCAGAACAAAATTAAACATTTGTAGTAAAAATTTCAGAAAACCGTTCATTAAGAAAGAAATCGTCAAAACTCAATCAGATAAACCATCAGTGGGGAAATATCTAGGAAAATAATTTGGTTTCTTTTAATGACACTTAAAACAGATAAATCATCAGTTGGAAAATATCTGAGAAAATAATTTGGTTTCTTTTACTGACACTTAAAACAGATAAACCACCAGTTGGAAAATATCTAGGAAAATAATTTGGTTTCTTTTACTGACACTTAAATCAGATAAACCATCAATTGGAAAATATCTGGGAAAATAATTTGGTTTCTTTTACTAACAATTAAATCAGATAAACCATAAGTGGGAGAATATCTAGGAAAATAATTTGCTGTCTTTTATTGACGTATGGATCAGATAAATCATCAGTTGGAAAATATCCGGGAAAATAATTGGCTTCTTTTACTGACACTTAAAACAGATAAACCATCAGTTGGAAAATATCTGGGAAAATAATTTGGTATCTTTTATTGACGTTTAAATCAGATAAATCATCAGCTGGAAAATATCTGGGAAAATAATTGGTTTCTTTTACTTGCACTTAAATCAGATAAACCATCAGTGTGATAATACCTGGGAAAATAATTTGGTCTCTTTTACTGACACTTAATCAGATTAACCATCAGTGGGAAAATATCTGGGAAAATAATTTGGTTTCTTTTGCCGGCATTTAAAACAGATAAACCATCAGCGGGAAAATATCTGGGGAAATAATTTGGTTTCTTTTACTGACACTTAAAACAGATAAACCATCAGTGAGAAAATATCTGGGGAAATAATTCGGTTTCTTTTACTGACACTTAAACCAGATAAACCATCAGTGAGAAAATATCTGGGGAAATAATTTGGTTTCTTTTACTGACATTTAAAACAGATAAAACATCAGTGGGAAAATATCTGGGGAAATAATTTGGTTTCTTTCACTGACAATTAAATCAGATAAACCATCAATGGGAAAATATCTGGGGAAATAATTTGGTTTCTTTTACTGACACTTAAAACAGATAAACCATCAGTGGGAAAATATCTGGGGAAATAATTTGGTTTCTTTTACTGACACTTAAAACAGATAAACCATGAGTGGGAGAATATCTGGGGAAATAATTCGGTTTCTTTTACTGACACTTGAAACAGATAAACCACCAGTGGGAAAATATCTGGGGAAATACTTTGGTTTATTTTACTGACAATTAAATCAGATAAACCATCAATGGGGAAACATCTGGAGAAATAATTTGGTTTCTTTCGCTCACACTTAAATAAAAAAAACCGTCAGTTGGAAAATATCTGGGAAAATAATTTGGTTTCTTTTACTGACACTTAAATCAGATAAACTATCAGTGGGAAAATATCTGAGAATATAATTTGGATTCTTTTACTGACACTTAAATTAGATAAAACCATCAGTGGGAAAATATCTGGGAAAATAATTTGGTTTCTTTTACTGACACTTAAATCAGATAAACTTCAGTTGGAAAATATCTAGGAAAATAATTTGGTTTCTTTTACTGACACTTAAATCAGATAAACCCCCAGCTGGAAAATATCTGGAAAAATAATTTGGTTTCTTTTACTGACACTTAAATCAGATAAACTATCAGTGGGAAAATATCTGGGTAAATAATTTGGTTTCTTTTACTGACATTTAAATCTAAAAGAGAAGTATAATAAACTTTCTTGGAAAAGATAAGTATAATACTCTGTCTTCGAAAATTCAGTTTTACTGGACAGGTTCAGATGAGTCTCACTTATAGTTTAGTTGTGTTATCTCATTTGCTTTTCTCTGTTAATAATCTTATATAGTTTACAATTATCTGTGCTGGGACGCTTTCCATATTAGAGCCCTTAGACTTGTAGCATTTAGCTTTTACATCTGTTGCTGCAGCTTGGGTAATAATAATACCAATGATAAATATGAATTTTAAATGCTTCATGATTAATCCTAAAAATAATATACTATATAATGATCCAGGGACCCATGAAATCATTGTTAAAAATATATCTTTTTGAGATTTAGGAAACAGTAAAATAACGCTCAATCAGATTTACTTCCAAATTAGCGGTGTCTCGGAGGTGACATATGTTTATCTTTAATAAAAATAAAATGATTTTCGATAAATTAATTTGGATTGGCCCAGTAAAGATTGATGCTCTAAACTATTATTCCTATTGTTTCTTGGTTTTTTCATTAATTAATTAATTAATTTATTTATTTATTTATTTATTTGCTTATCTATTAAATATCTATTCCTTAATTTTCTGGCTCAAAAACAGTGTCTGTTCACACATCGATTTTACCGGACGCACCATCATGATAAAACTTCATTATGCTAAATGATAGTGCAATTAAATATATTGACTATTACTGTATGTCAAT
>NC_089793.1:36836951-36839451 GCF_040412425.1 Macrobrachium rosenbergii | reverse complement strand
AATAATAATTCTTTAGAGACAGCATAATCTTCAGTAAAACATACATAAAACAGGGTTCCATCTTCACTATATAATAATAATAATAATAATAATAATAATAATAATAATAATAATAATAATAATAATAATAATAATAATAATAATGTACTTAATCTGATTCTCTGAAAAATTTTCAAGCATTCATATCCTTCCTCTTACGACAAATCAAACCAAGCATATGGCACGCAATAAAAAAAAACCTGCATCAACAAATTCTTCCCTGCAAAAAATAAACGCAAGGAAAAAAAAGACATTTAACAGCAACATAAAAAAAAAGGAATTAAACTCGAGGAAAACAACCAGCCATACTTCCAGCTCTCTTGAAAAGCAAAACGGGTTATCACTGGACGGCCGAGAGAGTTCCCCATCAACGCGAATGAGTGACTAACATCCCAGTCGGAGCAGATCCCGAAACAAATACAATTTCCTTAGAAAAGGGAAATGTCAGAAATCATTTCGCCAAAACAACGTGGCTGGGGAGAGCCAGTAATTCCTAATTGCGAGGAGCAACAAGTCCCAAACTATGCAATAACCTTCGAGAAGATCCTGCATTTGTTTTGTGCAGTTACGCATTAAGGAACTGCAGGTGGAATACGGTAGTGGTAAGAATTGAGTCTTGCTTTGCAGGGGATAATTCGTCCACGATTTGAGCTTTTATTTATGTATGATGCTTGGGAAGTGTTACTTTGTTTTACTATTATCATGTAACACATAAGAGAAATTATTTAAATAAATAAATGGTTCCACTTTACTTATTTACATATGATGCTTGTGAAATTCTAATTTGTTTTACTGAAAATTATTTAAATAAATAAATAATTAAACTTTGCTCACTATTACTAAACATAGAACACAAAATGTTTAAATAAATAAATTATTAAGCTTTGCTTATTTACATACGATGCTTGTGAAGTTGTATCTTTTATTATGTAACGCAGATCAGAAAATTATGTAAATAAATAAATGATTATACTCGGTTATTTACATATGATGCTAGTGAAATTTTACTTTGTTTTACTCTTATTATGTAACACAGAACAGAAAATTATTTAAATAAATAAATAATTAAACCTTGCTGATTTACATATGATACTTGTGAAATTGTACAGTGGTTTACCATTATTATGTAACATATAAAAGAAAATAATTTAAACGGATAGATGGTTACACTGCTTATTATTATTATTTATCACAAAATAGGGAATTATATAAAGAGATTTATAAATGAGCAAGAAAAACAAATAAAATTAATATAGGTAAGTTTAGGTAATTAAAAAACTTATTTACATATAATGCTAGTGAAATTGTGCTTCGTTTAAACTATTATGTAACACTGAATAGAACGTATTTAAAAAATATATATATATTATTAGATTTTGCTTATTTACAAATGATTCTTGTAAAATTGTACTTTGCTTACTATTATGTATAATCCAGAATAGAAAATTATTTAAATAAATAAATAATTAAACTTTGCTTCCCATTAGCCTATATCACATAACAGAAATTTCTGAAAAAAATTAAATTTTGCTTATTTACATGATGCTCGTAAAGTTGTGTTTTATTTTACTATTATTATGTAAAAGAAAATTATTTAAATAAATAAAGAAATAATTAAACTTTTCTTACTTTCATTACGTAACACACAACCGAAATATTATCTAAAAAATAAATGATCAAACTTTGTTTATTTTATACAGCGCTCGTGATGTTGTACTTTACTTACCAAACCATATTATGTAACACAAAAAAAAATTACTTTAATAAATATATAATCAAACTTTGCGTGAAGTACTTTATTTACTGATGCTATGCAACACAGAAAAGTAATTATTTTAATAAATAAATAATCAAGCTTCCTTTATAATTACCTGCATGTAACACAGAAAAGAAATTATATAAATAGATAGATAAATAAGCAAGAAAATAATCAACACGGGAGAAACGTGTACATTGAGCATCTAATGAATATTATCATGCAAACCTTCACAAACATACTTAGCTTTAGAAACATTCAAATTTAGGCTCATTATACTAATTTGCATAATCATGTAACAGGCGCTCCCTTATTTCAATTTGCATTAAATCTCCCGCCCCCGCCCCCATCTCAAAACTGCTACTGTTAGGATTTCTTATCAGCTAATATCATAATTTACCATATATCTATTTTTTTCGTTAGTCTTTTATTGCCTAGCAGTGAAAAACGGCGGCATCAGAATTTCACCCTTGTTTAAAATGTTTAGGGTTAAATGATGGAGCAATTTGTTTCCAGGGAATGCTCCTAGTTACGGCTGGATAAGAGGGAAACGTTATATCGACATTTCACTCATTTGATATTTATAGCTCGTACGTGTACATGAATGTATGTATGTGTATATATATATATATATATATATATATATATATATATATATATATATATATATATATAATATATATATATATATATATATATATATAT
>NC_089793.1:36809451-36831951 GCF_040412425.1 Macrobrachium rosenbergii | reverse complement strand
AATACATTATGATTTGCTGTCTTGGGCTGAATGGATGTGCTTGTTTAGCTTTTTATCCTACTTTTAGGTTTGGAAACTTGTAGCAAGGTAATAATTAATGAAAATGCTTGGAGGTTTGAGATTTTCTTTATTTTCATAATTTAGTTAAAAAGTTAAAGTCTTCCTGGGCCTCTGAGAGGCTCATAGAGCAGGCGCTGATCTCCTGTTTCATTTGGCCGACAGCCAGTGAGGGACAGGTCCCAATGCCTAAGACATGTGGCCAGTGTGTCCCTAGGCCCACTGTTTAACGACCCCAGCTCGTGGGCTGGTACCTATTCTCCTACACACCCTCAAGTTTTTAGACTGTTAGGTTGGCAGACCACCGGGTTTATGCAAAGGCGTCATCCAAGCCACCAGTGAGCAGTGGGATCTGAACCCCGGTCCTCTCAACTGGTAGGCGAGAACCTTATAACATTTATTTTTCTACCTTTGGGGAAGAATGTAACTTACGAAAATATGATATTTAAGCTACCATTATTTTCATTTTTAATTCTGTGGAGCAGTGTAACTTAAGGACAACTGATGTTTCAGCTAATTACAAATTTCGAAAATCTTTTATTCCCAAATTTTTACAAGAAATCTTCCCTTTGCAAATTTGGAAAATTATGCATTGATTTCTATTTTATATATTTTAAGGTTGTTACTTATGAGAAAGCAGATTTAGTGGGTTTGAATTCTTCAATTATTTTATTTATTAATGTGCCTGAAATTACAGTAAACACTTTTATCATCTTCTGTTTTTGATTCCCATAAAAAAAAAAAAATGCTTCTTCGGTGCCATCGAGTTTTCTGTACAGCTTATAATCAAGGCCACCGAAAACAAATATATCTTTCGCTGGTCTCGGTAGTGTGCTGTATGAGACGTGGCCCATGAAACCCTCAGCCGGCCGTGGTGGCCTGTGTTGTGTTGCCAAAAGCACGATCTGGCTAACTTTAACCTTAAATAAAAAAAAAGAAGAAAAACTACTGAGGCTAGAGGGCTGCAATTTGGTATGTTTGAAGATTTGAGGGTGAACGATCAACATACCAATTTGCAGCCCTATAGCCTCAGTAGTCTTTAAGATCTGATGACGGACCGAAAAAGTGCGGACGGACAAACAAAGCCATTTCAATAGTTTTCTTTTACAGAAAACTAAAATGCCGAATTGCCAAAGAGATTCACCGCTTCTAAAAATAATTTTAAAGGTTGTAAAAACATTAAGATGACGGATGCTGGCAAATGTGTTGCATTAATTATTTCAAATAAAAGTGACTATGTAGGAAAAATTAATAGCCATTTGAATGCAGAAAATATAAATAGTAAAATCAAGAAAAATAATAAAAAATGACTAAATTAGTAAAATGGAATGAAAAATTTTACTGGAAACACATACGACAAATTTTCCAGTAGATTCTTCTTCATACAGCTTATCAAAATATCCTATTGTTATTCTTAATCGACTTTTCATTTTACTTTAAAATATTTTCCCATGTGACGTGCATAAAATTTGTCACAGGATTTACACGGGATTCTTTGGTATTTTCAGGAGCGGTTCTTTGTTATAAATCTTTTAAGCTATCATTGTCCTGATCTCAATAATCGCACGTATAATGCTAGTTACTCGACGTAATTGATTTCCCATGGCCATAGTAAAATTTGGAGAGAAATATTCCCCGTTGAATTCAGATTTACCATCTTTTTAACACGTAGGTTAATCAGTTATGTTAAGGCGTTCTTAGAGAATATATCCTGTTGGCTGTTATCTAGGGTATCGGAAATTCTAGCATATTGTCAATAGGTACTTTTATAAAAGTACCTATTGACATATAAAAGTACCTATTAACAATTTGCTAGAATTTCCGATACCCTAGATAACAACCAACAGGATAATGTTCTCTAAGAACACCTTAACAAAACTGATTAAACTACGTGTAAAAAGATGGTAAATCAGAACTCAACGGGAATATTTTCCTCCAAATTTTACTGTGGCCATGGGAAATCAATTACTTCGAGTATCTAGCATTAGACGTGCGATTATTGAGATCAGCACGATGATAGCTTAAAAGATTTAGAAAAGTTCCTCGTTGAGAGTGGGTTCCGTTCAAAGCTAGCACTCTGCTGGCGGCGAGTTCGAATTTCCTGGGTTCCGTTCAAAGCTAGCACTCTGCTGGCGGCGAGTCTGAAAAAGCTAGCACTCCTGGCGGCGAGTTGGGGTTCCGTTCAGTTAGCACTCTGGTTCCGTTCAAAGCCAGCACTCTGGCGGCGAGTTCGAATTTCCTCCGTGCTGGCTGGCGGCGAGTTCAATTTCCGACCGGCCAATGAAGAAAAAGAGGAATTTATTTCTGGCGATGGAAATTCATTTCTTGCTATAATGTGGTTCGGATTCCACAATAAGCTGCAGGTCCCGTTGCTAGGTAACCAATTGGTTCTTAGCCACGTAGAATAAATCTAATCCTTCGGGACAGCCCTGGGAGAGCTGTTAATCAGCTCAGTGGTCTGGTTAAACTAAGATATACTTAACTTATAACAAAGAACCGCTCCTGAAAATACCAAAGAGCCTCGTGTAAATCCTGTGACAAATTTTATGCACGTCACATAGGAAAATATAAAGTACAATGAAAAGTAAAAATTACGATGCGTATAATAAAATAACGCAATCATGCTATTAGTTAATAAGGTGCTAATATAAAGTTTGTACACTCTAATAGATGTTTATAGTGCAGTGTAACAAATTTCATGAAAGAGTGTTTTGATATGAAAATAAATATTAGTCTAAGATTTTACAAACTTGCTCCAAGCATTTAAAAATAAACTTAAAATTTACAGATCTTAATGAGTGCCGTTTTTCTGATTCAAAGGACACCTAATAATATGTCTATAAATCACTGCAGTATAACAAGTTTCATGAATGAAAGTTTTGATATGAATATAAATATTAGCCCTAAGATTTTAAATGTTTGCCAGGCATTTAAAAAGAAACTTAATATTTACAGATTTTTATGGAGTGTCATTTTCTGATTCAAAGGACATCTAATAATATGTCTATAAATCACTACAGTATAACAAGTTTCATAGGAATGAGCTTTTATGAATATAAATATTAGCTTTCCAAGACCAAGCTTGCTCCAATTTTACAAGCTTGCTCCAGGCATTTAAAAAAAGAAAACTTAAAATTTACAGGTTTTAATGCGTGTCTTTTTCTTATTCAAAGGACATCTGATAATATGTCTATAAATCACTACAGTATAACAAGTTTCATAAATGAAAGTTTTGATATGAATATAAAATATCAGCCTACGATTTTACAAACACTCCAGGCATTTAAAAAGAAACTTAATATTTACAGATTTTTATGAGAGTCGTTTTCTTATTCAAAGGAATCTAATAATATGTCTATATAAATCACTACAGTATAAATGTTGTGAATAAAAGTTTTGATATGAATATAAATATTAGCCTAAGATTTTACAAGCTTGCTCCAATTTTATAAGCATTTAAAAAAGAAACTTAAAATTTACAGGTTTTAATATAATGTCTTTTTCTTATTCAATGGACATCTGATAATATGTCTATAAATCACTACAGTATAACAAGTTTCATGAATGAAAGTTTTGATATGAATATAAATATCAGTCTAAGATTTTACAAGCTTGCTCCAGGCATTTAAAAAAGAAACTTAAAATTTACAGATTTTAATGAGTGTCGTTTTTCTTATTCAAAGGACATCTAATAATATGTCTATAAATCACTACAGTATAACAAGTTTCATGAATGAAAGTTTTGATATGAATATAAATATTAGCCTAAGATTTTACAAGCTTGCTCCAATTTTACAAGCTTGCTCCAGGCATTTAAAAAAGAAACTTAAAATTTACAGATTTTAATGAGCGCCGTTTTTCTTATTCAAAGGACATCTGAGAATATGTCTATAAATCACTACAGTATAACAAGTTTCGTGAATGAAAGTTTTGATATGAATATAAAGATTAGCCTAAGATTTTACAAGCTTGCTCCAAGAATTTAAAAAAGAAACTTAAAATTTACAGATTTTAATGAGCGTCGTTTTTCTTATTCAAAGGACATCTAAGAATATGTCTATAAATTTGCCGCAAGCAAAATACCCCAGACGTAAGACTGAATGTCCTAAAATAAGAATGAATGGCATACCCACCGTCTCTTTTAAAGGTCTACTTCCTATCACCCCCTCCCCTCCTTTTCAGATGTTTCAGGTTTAACCTTTTGTTAGTTACATCGAAGCTTGCACATAGCAAATTACTGTTCCTATGCAGAGGACCTCTTGGGGATGTTTGAAACGACGAAATTGTTCAGGATGATAACTCTTGTTTTATTTCCTTTCCTAAGAAACTTTACATTTGTAAGTCACGTCTTCCAAACAGTTCAACGCATTCACGCAAACAAACACACATCAAACATATATATCTATATATATATAAATATATATATATATATATATATATATATAAATATATAAAATATATATATAGAGAAAAAATATATATATAATATATATTATTTATATATATATATATATATATATATATATATATATATATATATATATATATATAATACTGTATATATATCATTTTAAATAAATTTTTAATTGTGTATAAAACCAAAATAAAAGTATTTCAGTAAAAGTTTTTCAGTTCTTTGCATACTTCATTACTGTAGGTAAGAACAACAGCAAGGCGCTGATGGAAACGGCAAGAGGAAAAATATACAGGATAGGATTCCAAGAGAGAACCAATATTAAGATAACGTTATCGAGAATAGAATATACATTTTAGGCCCGAAGGCCAAGCGCTGGGACCTATGGTCATTCAGCGCTAAAACGGAAAATTGAGAGTAAAGGTTGCAAAGGTGTAACAGAAACAAAACCTCGCAGTTGTACTATGAAATGATTGTTAGAAGAGGCTGGAAAGTCAGATGGAAAGAAGAATATGAAAGGAGGTACAGTAAAAGGAATGAAAGGGGTTGCAGCTAGGGGTCGAAGGGACGCTGCAAAGAATCTTAAGCAAGGCCTTCAGTACATCAAGCGTGAGGTGTACATGTGTTAGACAACGTTATCCCCGTAGGGTGATAACGTTATCTAACACATGTGCAGCAAATACACAGTTAAATATACACTATATGCACATAATTATGCAAATAAGTATGGACACCTTTTCGCATATTCACAGTACCAAGTAACAACACTTGACAATAAATTATACGCATATTATAATTATGTAAGTATGCAAAAAAAAAAAATATTAGTATAAATATAAGTACATATATACTTTGGTACTGGGGACCAATTTGGTTGAATGATATTAAAATGCCGTCACAATTAGCATGGTCATCTACACTCCCTTAGCCAGCAACTAAAATAAAAAAAAATCAAAATATATATCTCGGGAAAAACGAAACTTTACTAAAAACGAAAACAGGCGAGTAAACAGAGAAGGAAGGGAAGAGACGCGATGGAAAACAGAAAATAGAAGGGTGGAAGAAGTAAGGACCGTTCACAAAATGGCTGCGAAGAGAAAATCCTGAAAGTTTAGTTCAGGGACATCGGGAGACATCTACGTTACAATTGAAAGGAAAACCAGAAATTAAAGAAAATATGGTCAATGATCACTGTGCACTCGCATCACTTATAGACATACATGCATACATACATACATATATACATATATACATACATATATATACATATATACGATAGATGAGTATATATATATATATATATATATATATATATATATATATATATATATATATATGTGTGTGTGTACAGTATATATTTATATATATATATATATATATATATATATATATATATATATATATATATATATATATATATGATGCATACGTTAGCCATAGGCATGTATACGGAGCGTGTTTGTATCTTTTTACATACATTAATTGAAAACTTTTATTTTCTGGTAGAGTTACTGAATTTTTCAAATCAACTATGAACGTTCACCAGAAAAAATAAAATTTCGTAGATGAATCACTTTGTTTTCATTTGTCATACATATTACTGTCGTCGGGGAAATTAAAATTCATTTATAACAAACTTATAGCTTAGTCAGTTGAGGTTGAAAAAAGGCGACGTGCTAATATGAAGGCAGGAAAAATATGATTCTGAATATATGGAGGATAAGATTTTATAATAAAGTGACGAATATCCTGGAAAACCTTTTTAATATATGCCTTACTTAAATGAACATTGTGGCCAGTTATTACAGTTATTCTAAGAAACAAGTAAAATGCACCGAAGTTTCTTCGGCGTAATCGAGTTTTCTATACAGCCGCTATAGCGTATAATCAAGGCCAAAGAAAACATATCTATCTTTCAGTGGTCTAGGTATAATGCTGTATGAGCCGCGGCCCATGAAACTTTTAATCACGGCCCGGTGGTGGCCAATTTTATATCGCTGTTAGAAGCACAAGTATGGCTAACTTTAACCCTAAATAAAATAAAAACTACAGAGGCTAGAGGGCTGCAATTTGGTATATATGATGACTGGAGGGTGGATGATCATCTGATCATCGTACCAGTTTGCAGCCCTCTTGCCTCAGCAGTTTTTAAGATGTGAGGGCGGACAGAAAAATGCGGACAGAAAAAGTGCGGACAGACAGACAAAACCGGCACAATAGTTTTCTTTTACAGAAAACTAAAAGCAGGTTAATGGTCTAACGTTCCATGAAACCAAATGCTGAATGATTAAATGCTCTAAGAAACACAGAGGTATAGATCCAAAACGATAAAAGAAACATTACCTTGAAGGGCATCATGAACATAGCAATTATTAATATTCTATATGTAAATTAGTTCACATTAAATCGTAGGATAAATGATCAAAATACCAAAAGAAGTAATGAGCTAAATTACAAAATGCTCAAGGAAACAGAAGGCTAAGTTACTAAATGGCCAGAGAAATAACGTACTAAATGACCAAACAGTTAACGAAATGGCTGGCTAAATGACCAAATGTTCAAAGAAATGGCGTCCTAAGTCACCAATGGCCAAGAAATAGTCAACAAAATGACCAAAGGTTCCAAGAAATAATGTGCTAAATGACCAAATGTCCGACGAAACACCGTGGAAAATGATCAAATGTTCAAAGAAATATCGTACTAAAGGAGTAAATGATAAAAGAAATGGCGAGTTAAATGTCCGGACATTTCGGACATTTAATATGTCAAAAGAAACAAGATGGTAAATGACCACAATACAAAAACAAAACCTGGTTTGAAATGTCATAACTGGAATGCAAAAATAGTGATAAAAGGCCAAATAGCAAACAAAAAAAGGCCGAAAATTCAGTCTCTTCTCGATAAAATGGTGTTGCAATAGGGAAGACTTCTACCATCCCACATAACACTTGCTACAGCATAAATCAAATGGTATCAATTAGAAATTGTAGAATTTACAATGGTGGCAAGTGACAACAGTGCGATTAGATGACCAAAAATCAAATATCTTAATTATTGTTGTTGATATTTCCTACAGTTAGTTGGCCCTATGGCAAATAAGAAAAAGTATACGTTCAATTTCTAAGTGGTACCATTATAGAATCGCAAGCTAACTAACAAGTGAAATGTAACTTAAGTATTTCAGCTAACTGGATACATATAGCTAAGTTAGGTGATGAAACGACATAACATAATAATACGAATACTATGTACAACAACATAGCAAGTTCTGATTTTAAGCTTAGTCATATAAATCACCTGTTTTAATATAACTGCGAAGTACTGAATGTACCTCTCCCATGAATAGCATATAACTGACAAGAAATCGAATGATTCCTTTCGAAATAAATAATAATAATAATAATAATAATAATAATAATAATAATAATAATAATAATAATAATAATAATAATAATAATAATAAGGTTGTAAATCTCGACCGTATTCTCCAGAATTATTTCAACAAACAAAATTGTGAAAATTTCTGCTCAGCAATATTCAACTGACAAGTTCTCGAATATTTCTACTCAGAAACAGCATAAAACTCACAAAATATTCAAGTGATCTGTTAAGAAATAGTATCAAATGACATATTCTCGAGTGTATATTCTCACAGACAGTACAGAATTAATAAAATATCACGGGTACATGATAGGAAATAGCATTTAACTGAAATTTTCTTGAATATAATTACTCATAAACAGGACATATTTATCAAAATACTGAAGTTTTATATTAGGAAACAGTATTCAAATGGCATTATCTCTAATATAACTGGTTAGACAAAACACATCACTAAAAAAAATATTGATGTTATCAGTAAGGAAACTGTATTTAGATCGCATTTTCTAATATAATAATTAGAAA
Organism: Macrobrachium rosenbergii; assembly: GCF_040412425.1. Taxonomy (NCBI): domain Eukaryota; kingdom Metazoa; phylum Arthropoda; class Malacostraca; order Decapoda; family Palaemonidae; genus Macrobrachium; species Macrobrachium rosenbergii. The sequence goes on along the minus strand of NC_089793.1, from coordinate 36,823,574 downwards.
CAGCACAAACGTAACAAAATTCACAAGGTAAAAAAATTATATTCAGCTGAGATTTTTTCAGGTATCTGCTTGGAAACAGCATATGACTGACAAAATATTGCACGTATCTGTTAAAAAATATAATTTAACTGATATTCTCGAATATATCCGCTCAGTGACCGCACATAACCAAAAAAATATTGAAGGTATCTATTAGGAAATTATCTTTAATTGATATCATCAAAGGTTAAGTAAAGAAATATTACTTAACACATATATTCTTGAATATATCTATTAAGAAATAGCACACAACTAAGAAAAATGCAGTTATACACATTGGAAATAGTATAAACTAAAAAAAAAAAAAATGTCACAGTTCACCAGGTCGTGACTTGATTAAATCTGGAATGGTTCTGCAAAAAAAAAAAAAAAAACATTTAGCTGAAAAAATCTCCAAAGTGTCTTTTCGAAAATAATGTTTACCGACAAAACATTGATGTCATCTGTTCAGGATTTCCACTGGACTGACAAAATCTTGGAAGGATCGGATCCAAAATAATACATGAGGTAACAACACCTCGAATGCATCTGTCCAGAAATAACACTGAACTAACAAAATCCAGAAAGCAGCTATTCTGGAACTGCAAATAACTGCCAAAATTTCCAATTTATCTGTTGTTCATTACCAATTAACTGACAAGCTCTCGAATGTACACTGAAGAGATTGTAACATTTTAAAATCAATCAGTACTATTCACGATTAACTGTAGCAAGCCTCTAGTTATCGCAAAAACATATTTAGAAATAGTAAATGAGATGACATCCAGAATGTATCGACTCAGGAATATCATTTAAAGGTTAAAACCTCGAATGTCTTATTGGAAACAGCAAATAAGTGGCAGCATATGAAATCCATCTATTCGAAAATTAGAGTATATGACTCAAGTACTGGAATGTATATGATATTTAAACAATACTTAACAGGCAGTATTTCCAATTCATCTAATTGGAATCACAAATATAACTAAGAAATTTTATATTGATGTCATCTGAGTTCCACCTATTGAGTAACTATAGTTCAATATCTTGAACATATCCGCTGGGAGATAGGATATGACTGAAGCCTCTGTACATACCTTTCCGAAATTACATAAAAAGCCAAACCCTCGAAAGTATCTGATATCTGACGATTATGTCCGCTGGCAAAACTAATTGCGGAAACAAACGCCATGATGTTTACTTGCAACCTTCAAGAATGCTAAAACTTCTAAAGAAATGTGCTACCTTGGTTTACACCAAATAGAGCGATAATTCTAAAATCAGCAAAAGATAAAAAGAATATACCTGTGAATTAGCATCTTATCAACAAGAGACAAAATCAAGAAATATAAGGTGTAGGGAAAAGGTATTACACATCTTATTTATTCCATCGTCTTACTTCAAACCAAATATGTAAAAATAAAATCATCCTACTATTAAAATTACTGGTACACATGCAAGTATGTCTGCATGTATGTATGTATATATATATATATATATATATATATATATATATATATATATATATATATATATATATATATATATATATATATATATATATATATATATATATATATATATATATATATAACATGACTGGACTGCCAGGTAACCTGAATGGAACTTAATGATGTTCATACACTGGCTTCAGTTCATTTAAAATTGTAGGTGTTGTTAAAGAATGAATGAATAAATAAATAAATAAACTCTCTTCGCAAAGACAGCAATATCTTAAAAAATATTAAATTCCTTGCAATAAGGAAAAAAAAAGAAGATAATACTATCTTCAAGAACTTTGAACGTGCCCCGGTCAGTTCATTTGAAACGCGCTACAAAATGGCCGCCGAGCGGCCATTTCCTGACGCTGCATATTTTTATTATGATCTATAGCACGTTTTAGATTTATCATCAAAGTGTTGGTTCATATGCACACAGAAAATGAGTCGTACTTATGTTGACATTCATTTTAGGATTTCTGTTATTGGGTATTCATGATTTTTACATATTTGGGCATATCTCCTAAGTGCCCCAGCTGCAACATACATACTGTATAAAAATAACAAAATAAATTCTCTATGAATTAATTGTCTTATATTGACTGATAAGTTAATATACTGACATAAAGATAACAAAGGTCTCAGTGTAAAAATAAAACCAGATATCACCAAGAATATCAAAATGTATTATCTTTTTGTTTAGGAAGGGTCCCGTAAAATTTTTTTTCTTAAGGCACGATTAAATTTCTGTCTGTTAGTAAATTCGCAATTTCCTGGGAAACTTCACTCAATCTGAAAACGGAGACGTGTGATATTAGGAACTGATGTTTGAAAAAACTGTTGTCAGCATTTATTCGTAAACAAATATGCTTAGCATTCGAATGCATGCAAATATGAACACGAGTGATATTCAGGCTTTTAGTTAGCATGCATGTAATTCAAATAGTAGACAAAGCGCGGACACGCTTGTAGGCACACACACATACACAGGCATACACACACTCACACACAGACACACACACACACACACACACACACACACACACACACACATATATATATATATATATATATATATATATATATATATATATATATATATATATATATATATATATATATATATATATATATATATATATATATACATATATATAAATATAAATAATATACATATATATATATATATGTATGTATGTGTATACGTATACATATTTAAAGTTCTGTCACTTAAATATTTGTAGTCTTCTCATCATCACGAGTATTAAGCCATAAATATCGTTAATATTGATTCACAATACCTTGAGAATAATTTACATCCACAAGGTAATATGACTGCTAAGCATTTCAGTACCAACCAGAATTCGAACCTGGGCACTGGTTTAGAAACAACGATAAACAAGTAAAAGAATGCGCCGAAGTTTCTTCGGCACAATCGAGTTTTCTGTACAGCGTATAATCAAGGCTACCGAAAACAGATCTATTTTCGGTGGTCCTTATATAATGCTGTATGAGCCGCGGCCCGTGAAACTTTAACCACGGCCCGGTGGTGGCCTGGCCTATTGCCAGATGCACGATTATGGCTAAATTTAACCTTAAATACAATGAAAACAACTGGGGCTAGAGGGCTGCAATTTGGTTTGTTTGATGACTGGAGGGTGGATGATCAACATATGAATTTGCAGACCTTTAGCCTAAGTAGTTTCTAAGTTCTGAGGGCAGATTAAAAATGGGGACGGACAGACAAAGCCGGCACAATAGTTTTCTTTTCAGAAAACTGAAAGACGACTTTCACCTCTTGTGTACTAAGTCTTCTTCAAGAATGAAGTGAACAATCTGATTATAAATACATTATGTGGATCAGTCCATTAATCTGTTTTCTAGCATCAGTTTTATGACTAGTTTCTTTTTACCTCAATGGATTAAGTATAATTAAAAAGAAAAAAGTTCAGTTCCATCATGAAAAAATACAATCAGTCAATGTACGAGTAAATTTTGGGATATTTAATGATATAAGTATGATTAGGTAATAATTGAAATGATTTTAGAACATTGAATGTTCTTGTATATATCTATCTCATAAATTCTGCTGTTATTAGTAGCTTTAAGAAAACAGTTCTTCCTTTTAAAAGTTTAATCATACAGTAAATACTGTAAATTTTTCCAGTTTAACTTTTCAATAGACGTTTCACAGAGCTTTCCGATTCAGTAAAAGACTGAGATCTTAAATCGGGACGATAATCACGTCTGTAACAAAACCACTTTAAAAAAAGAAGCCAATGACTTCTCTCATATTTTCTAATCAAATCATCGGTGTACATATTTTCCTTATCAAGATTTCATTTGGGATAAAAATCAGCAATTTGCTCCATATTCTAAATGCTCATTTATATTGCGCTCTTCCTCCAACATGATTACATAATTACCCCTTTTAACTTCAATTACTGAAATGAAATTACTGGTATATGCATTTTCACAGGTCTGCTATCTTTCAAGACAACAGCCTACAATTTTGTTCCAAGTTTTAAAAGTTCATTTCTGTGGAAATAATGTGGCCAAGTGCTTACCTTCCATCTATTCCTAACCTCATACTTTAGAATTAAAAACTACGGGTTGAAAAAATTTCATGGAACTCCTTTCATTAGATACCAAATTGCAATCTATTTTATGCGTTAAGAGCTTATTTACGATGAACTCTCTTTTTAATGCAAACGTAATTTGGGTGCACAGCCTATTTCACAATGAACATGAAAACTCTGAATTTCGGAACAGTTTCAGATGAAAATCTTAAGCATTTTTCATTGAGTAGATGAGAAAAGCTAAGACATGCTGGTTAATTAAATTATTATTATTATTTATTATTATTTCGGTAGATGGAACCTATTCACAAAGAACAAGCACACAGGGACAATTGACTTGAAATTCAAGCTTCCAAAGAATGTCGGTTTCAACCTCCCAACGCAGACCCTACGATGCGGCAGTAACTGATCGTGATACAGGCCCAGTGATTTTTTCACCGCCTTGGGAGAGGCGCGAACTCGCGACATCTGAGTGGCATGTCACGAAACTAGCGACTATAATCATTAGATGAATAATTTTTATAATATGAAACTCAAAATGATCCTTTTTAAAATAAAAATTATTTTTTGAGCAAATTAATGATACGATTGTAGCAAATTGCTCGTACATCGAACGATTTTACTTTATGAGTGAGTAAATATACTCATTGGATGAGTATTTTTGAGGGAAATTACGCGTTTCAAAATAATAATTAATATCAGTAAACTGGCAACAATGATCGGAGTATTTTCAGTTGAAGCATTTTATAAGGTTTCATTGTCGATATTTAGAAAGGTAAATAGATAAATTACATTAAATAGTGGAAGTTTATTTTGATAAAATTTCATTCTTACTGAATGATAAAATTTACACATATATTGTTTTTACACCCAAAATTATCTATTTTTTGTTTTCTGTCTCACTACCTATATCCATGAGAGAGAGAGAGAGAGAGAGAGAGAGAGAGAGATCCAAGTGCTAATGGATTTGAGCTTAGAGAGAAACGCTTGACTAAATTTAGCTACTCTTTCCCTTCTTTTTCAACATCTTTACAAGAGAGAGAGAGAGAGAGAGAGAGAGAGAGAGAGAGAGAGAGAGAGAGAGAGAGAGAGAGAGAGAGAGAGAGAGAGACTAACTTTGTTAAACTTTTTTTACGCATAAGGAGGACCGGTCATTCTTCAGGATGTCCTTAAATTAACAAAATCTAATTCTATAATATTGTGCTTATTCAACAGCTAAGGCATGAATATGACTGTGACTGATGCGTTGTATTTTATCTGGAGCGTGACACTTAAGTGTACACATACATATACAGATACATCATATATCTATAGATATAGGAAAAACATACATTTTTCTCAAGTGTGTTGTTAACCAATGAAATATTACAATTTTTTTAGACGGCTCACATTTTCAGGAGTATGTAATTTTCCTACAAGTTTTTGTTACAAAGATATAAATTCAATCCATCGAGAATCATGCATTTGTAATACCTATCTATCCATGCATATATATATATATATATATATATATATATATATATATATATATATATATATATATATATATATATATATATATATATATATATATATATATATATATATATATATATATATATATATATATATATATATATATATATATATATATATATATATATATATATATATATATATATATATATATATATATATATATATATATATATATATATATATATATATATATCAAAGTTGAAGGCGGTTGCTTTAAACCCGATGAATAACAGCGAGTTTGGGGAGAAGGACAATTCCCCCCCCTTTTTTTTCCTTCAATGTTCTTTATTTAGCTGAAGTTTCAGGACCATCTATCCCATTTTCAAAGCTATAAATTAAAGAATAAGAATTATAAACAGACTCAGGCTTAAAACATAGTTTTTTAACATAAAATAATAAAAGTATAAAAGGAAATATGATAAAAAGGAACAAAGTTTGACGAGTGGTACTAAAGGTAAAAACTGAGTAAAACTCTGGGTCCGTTTTGGTTCCAACGAAAAGTCACGAGAGGTACAGAGCTGTTGACGTGATCTGGGTATTTAACTCGGGAACTAGCTGTTTAATGAAAAGTGATCCCAGTATTGACAGTTGATGGTCATTATGAGCTTTGCCTATTATTTTAAAATCTTTATTATTGATGTCATATTTACATTTTTTAGCGTGATCACTTATGCATGAGAATTCGGGGTTTGATCATTTTACACCCGTTCGATAACTTACTCCACGATGAGAGTCTAATCTTACCTTCAACAACCTACGAGTGGAGCCCACGTACTCCCCAAGGTCACATCTTGGGCAATTAAACAAATAAATGACTCCCGAGGTCATTATAGGGTGCTGACTTTCTTTATATTTAAACAAAAACCTAATCGTCATTGGGTTACTAAGTATTAATTTCAGTACAACAGCAAGTAGATATTTGTTCAATGTTTGTCGTAAGTCCTGGTAAAAAAGCTTATCCTAAGTTAGTGAGACACTTGCAATGAAAGATATTTTAGATACTGTTGGTATTCCAAATTTTGGGTGAAAAATATTATTTAAAAATTTATAAAGATGTTTGTAAAAAAAGCTTGGATGGAAAGCAGTTATTAATATGGAGGAGATATAAAATTTCACTATGGAAGCTATTCCATTCAGATGTTAAGGTGAAGGCCCCTTGGAAGAGGGTAGATAGAGAATTTAACTTAAAAGTAAAGAAACAATGACATCTAAAAATTAGAGCCCAGGCCAGTGAAAGTTTTTTCCTAAAAACCGTGGTATTAAAATGGTCATCGTATCTAGAAACCATTATATCTAAAAAGAGAAATTTACTTGCATTTTCATACTCAATCGTAAATTTTGTTTGGATGCATTTTATTGGCATATTCAAGAAATTCATCTAGTGGATCTTTGCTACTAAACAGCAGGAAGGTGTCATCAACATGTCTGCTGTAAAGAAGCGGGTGGCAAGCCAAAGGCCACTCGTCTAACAAGCGCTCCTCCAGGGAGCACATAAAAATATTTGCAAAAGTAGGAACTAATGGAGATCCCATGGCCATACAATCAGTGTGAATATAAGCTTTCCCATTAAAAACAAAGGCTGTGAGATTAGACTCTCATCGTGGCATAAGTTATTGAACGGGTGTAGAATGATCAAACCCCGAATTCTCATGCTTAAGAGATCACGCCAAAAAATGTAAATATTTCATCAGTCATAAATATTTTAAAATAATAGGCAAATCTCCGAATGACCATCAGCTGTCAGTACTGGAATCACTTTTTATTAAAGAGCTAGTTCCCCAGTTAAATACCCAGATCATGTCAACACCTCTGTACCTCTCGTGAGTTTCCGTTGGAACCAAAACGGACCCTGAGTGTCACTCAGTTTTTACCTTCAGTACCACTCAGTAAACTTTGCTCCTTTTTGTCAGATTTCCTTTTATACTTTTATTATTTTATGTTAAAAACCTTTTTTAAGCCTGAGTCTGTTTTTCGTTCTTATTCTTTAATTTACAGCTTTGAAAATGGGACAGATGGTCCTGAAGCGTCAGCCAAATCAAGTACATTGAAAAAAAAAAAAAAAAAAGGATTGTCCTTCTCCCCAAATTCGCTGCTATACAAACACACACACACACACACACACACACACACACACACACACACACATATATATATATATATATATATATATATATATATATATATATATATATATATATATATATATATATATATATATATATATATACATACATACATACATAGACTGATACAGATATTACAAATGCACGAACCTCAATAGAATGAGCATGCATCTTTAATACAAAAATTGTCAGAAAATTACTTACAGATGAACACGTGACTCGTCTAAAAAAAAACTGTAATAGTTCTTCTGTTAAAAACGCACCGGAGAAAAATTCATATTTTTCCCATAATTATATGAAACGATATGGAGAAGTTACAAAGATCAATTTAACAAATTATCAGAGTTCATCATAAAGATTCCATAAACTTGTTAGGCAAATTTCTTGGAACAGAATGCGTGCATTTGCAACCAATAAATGAGTAACCAATAAATAAAGGCAAATCAATAACTGGATGCACATTTCATGTGTACATGTATCAGTAGTAATAGGTGATATGATCAATGAAAAATACTTTCGATTTCCTTCGCAATGTTGTTGCGACACCAGTGTAACTTTATTAATAAATAAATCAATCGTGTGAATGACTCATTTGCACATTATGTAGATAAATAGCTGTTTGTACTATATATATATATATATATATATATATATATATATATATATATATATATATATATATATATATATATATATATATATATATATATATATATATATATATATATATATATCTATTTATCTACATAATGTGCATCTATATATACAAGTTGTTTATCAATAATGTGATTCATTAAAATACATTACACACACACACACACACACACACACACACACACATATATATATATATATATATATATATATATATATATATATATATATATATATATATATATATATATATATATATATATAATGTGTGTGTGTGTTTGTCCATGTGTGTAAGTTACAAGTATCTAATAGCCACAAATTGGCAATGGATTCTCACAACAAATTTTATGTTGTCCTTCAACTCTTGAACAAGGACAGGTTTTAAAATAAAAATATCAACATAAACATAATGTATATACTGTCCCGCGTCCCAAAAACAAATGTATTTCAGCTTAATTAGTATTACCCGACAAAATAATAGTAAAGTTATATGGATTACGTAAAGAAAGAATTTAGAGTTTTAACCAATCATTTACATGTAATAAATATTTTATTTGTACATGCAATGAAGTTACATGTATGGGATTGTACAAAAATAGTACAGCGATTTTTACCTTCCAGCTTTCATATGGGCTCTTTAGTGCCGCCTTACTTGGTCGTCCAACTTCTTTTTCTTTACCTTGCTTTAATTATTCAACTTTCATGTAGCAGAAGCAACAGCAGCAACCTAATAATAATAATAATAATAATAATAATAATAATAATAATAATAATAATAATAATAATAATAATAATAACAACAACACAACGATAATTGTTGGTATTCTATCAATTGCCATAATTTTTTATGGCATGGTTAGTCTAGCAATAACAAAAATAACGACCTGATACTAAAATATTAGTTAATGTAAAATTGCTTCTTATAGGAAAAGCATTAAACATGGAAATAAACATAAACATAAGAACTAACATTTCGCGAAAATTATTAATCTACGTAGCTCTTGGACTGAAGAGCTGTATTATTATTGATAATCAATTAATGTCAAACTTCATTTAAGTGGGGTTATGTTCAAAAGCATTAAGGAAAAAAAAATATCTACAATGTTTCGGATATAGCCAAATTCACTCATTTATGGTACCAGTGAATATCATCTTGACTGTTACCTGTTTTGATAAAATATTCAAATTCGCTTTTCAGTGTTCAAGAATTTCCTCTACTTGCCGAGAGATTAAAGAGGCCCTATATAATTCTGTAAAATACACTGTTTGCATTATTCCCAACTCGCAGGAGGGTACTGCCGTCTGTGCAACTCACCCGGTGCACTGTAGGCATTGCTTAAGGCACTTTGCAGCGTCTCTTCGGCTCCTACCTGCAACCCTTTTCATTCCTATTACTGTACCTCCATTCATAGTCTTTATTCCATCTTACTTTCCACCATCTTGTAACAATTGTTTCATAGTGTAACTGCGAAGTTTTCCTCCTGTTACACCTTTTAAACCTCTTATTTTTAATATCCCTTTCAGCGCTGAATGATCTCATAGGTTCCAGCGCTTGGACTTCGGCCTAAATTGTACGAGTATATTCTGTTCTGCATTATTCCCAACTAAAATAGCACAAAGTGTTTACACTTATTCTGGATGGATACCTGATAGACCCCAAATTGACGACGGATTCCAAAAAAAAGATTTCACATTGTCCCTCGACTCTTGAACAAAGAAACATTATCTTAAATTAAGATGTTAAAGGTAAACAAAATGTTCATACCACGCCGCGCCCCATGATAAATCCTCTCCGTAATTACGAACACATTTCAGCTTAATTAGCATTAGCGGCATTACACTGCTTGAATTGCATGCACTACATAGAGAAAGGATGCGAAAATTTCCACTAATCATTTACGTGTAATACATTTTTCATGTGTATATAATGTGACGTTACATGTATGTATGTGCTTTTGACCCTCCAGTTTAATACGTGCCCTTCAGTGCTTCCCAACTTAGCTGTTCAACTTCTTCAACTCTACATTACTCCAACTATATGACTCATGTAGTCAAAGAAAAGCAGCAACGCCAGTGATAATATAATATAAATAAAGCCCAACGAGTGAGTTTCCCTAAATTTTTTAATGTAACGCAGACAGTATACTATCAGTGAACTACACGGTTACACTTGGCACCATTCGGCAAGAGGCCACCGTCCCTTACACCACGATTACTTTTCATGAAAGGATTACTTCAGCAATAATAAAAATAACAACCAGAAATATGAATGGAATGTCCATGATGATATACAGCCTCTTGCCGGAATTTTCAAAAATGCATTAGCTTCACGAAACACAGACAAGTATCTTCATAATATAATATAAGAAAATTTTATATAAAATTGCTTTATGTATGAATGGCAAATTAAATACGAACGTAAATGCAAACATAGGGACAAACACTTCATTAACTAGCAACAGAGCTCTTTTGATTATAGAACTGTTTTAAATCTGTATTGATAATACTCAATGAATGGCAAACTTCACTTAGGAGGTTTATGTTCAATAGCATTATGTAAAAGGTGAATTTAAGAAAAAATGTCTATAATATTTTAAGCATATGGACAAATCCTGGAAAATATGAAAGAATGTGAATATCTTGATTGGAGTTACCTATATTGATAAAATGTTTAAGCTGGCTTTCCAATAATAAAGATATTGTTTCAAGGCGAGATATTGACTATCTCTTTGATTCTGTAAAACAAACAGTTTTTATTATTCAGTCCTTATATATTGCTAAACGTTCACCATTAGCCCTGAATGGATGCCTATAAGTATTTGTTTACTTGAAGTAAGAGCATACTTATCGGTACCCTAAAACCTTTACATAAATTAAATAATAATTCAGTTTTTTTTAATTGCAGTTTTATGAGAGTTAGGATTGTAAACTCAGTGGTCTGGTTAAACTGTTTATTAATGATATCAATAACATTTTCTGATACATTTATGAATTCTCATAGTGTAAGCCTGTTGATCATTGTAACATAGAGTTTACAAACATTCAAAAGAAAATAGATTTAGACACATTGATAGGCAGTCGGCTTAAACTGCACTGATTAGTTATAGTTCCCGGAGGGTGTAACCTATTCCCAAGTTAAAGTGAATTCAATATCAATTGATGTTTGTGGCTTAGTATTTGTAGGTATAAAACAGCTGCGTGTTTATAAGTGACAACACTTCGTATACACTATATATATATAAAGGTTGCCCATATGAACACGAAAGATGGTGAGTTTTATCTTTCGTGTTTATTATGGGGAACACTGTAGAATAATTACATTGCAATATTAAATATCATACTCTTCATATATATATATATATATATATATATATATATATATATATATGTATATATATATATACATATATATAATATATATATATATATATATATATATATATATATATATATATATATATATATATATATATATATATATATAGATAGATAGATAGATAGATGAACAGACAGACAGACAGACAGACAGACAGACAGATAAATGGAGCTGGACAGATAAACAGATAGATAGATAGATGAGACAGATATATCCTTTTGAACTTTTTAGCGGCGCAGGCACGAATGCTGGGAGAATATCAACAACGCAAAATCTGTCCGGTCCTTAGCAACAAGGCATCACTCGTAAATCTTTCTATTATTTAAGATCAAATGGACAAACAGTGAATTTGCAATGACAAAGCCTGGACCCGAGGGAATCTTATCTAAATTACGCTTAGTCAACTGAATGCAACTTCCCGCATTTGAAAATATGTTCAGTGGCTTATAACTGTTAATTTCGTGAGAGGAATGTTTCAGACGTCTAAATATGTTATTGTGATTGAGCTGAACAGAATTTAAGCGTCTTTTTTTATGCAGAGAATTACACATGACTGCATAACACTTCACAGCATCCTTATTCTTATAGTAATGAATCTGACAGTAATGAAGGCGGCAATAGTATAATAATAATGATGTTAATAATAGTGGATAAAGTACCGATAATATAATAATAAGAGCGTTGATAACTATTCACTGAAAAAATATCATAAGATTACATAATTCAAAATGAAGTCTCAATGCCCTTTACAAACCTTAAGAGGAAAACTGAATATATTTATAATCACTCATTAGGAATTTCAACCTTTCTCGTCGTTGCCTGCATCACCCAAGAGGTCTTTATTTCAAATGGTTGATTTTCCAGTACCTTATGCTTGCTAGTTTATCTCAGTCAGTACAATATGAAACACAATACACATAATAATAAATATATATATATATATATATATATATATATATATTATATATATATATATATATATATATATATATATATATATATATATATATATGAATAACATTAATAATATATATTAACATATATATAATAATATATTACACACACACACACACACACACACACACACACACACATATATATATATATATATATATATATATATATATATATATATATATATATATATATATATATATGTACGTGTGTGTCTGTGTCTGTGTGTATGTAAACAACAAAAACAAGCAGAAGTAATAGCATTTCTATGAATAAGTTAGACTGCACTTAAGGAATTTTCATGACATTAGAACGAATTTCGTATTCAGAATTTCATGTTGGATATGGGAATAAAACTAGTTCAGTAAATTCAAATATGATATGGAAATAAAAAAAGCAGTTCATTAAATTCATGGATGATATTGGAAATAAACAACAGTTCAGTGTATCGTGTCAGATACAGGAATAAAAGAAGTTCGGCAGTCAAGTAGGATATGAGATTAAAAAAAACGCATTTTATTAATTCATTAAGGACATGAAAATTAAAAGCAGCTGCATAAATTCACATAGGATATGGGAATAAAAAAGCAGTTCATTAAATTCACGCAATAAATTGGAATAAACAGCAATTCAGTGTATTCATTTATGATACGGGAATAAAAGCAGTTCGGAAATGAGAATTTAAAAAAGCAATTCATTAATTCATATGGGAATTAAAAGGAGCTACATAAATTTACAAAGGACATGGGAATAAAAAGTAGTTCATTAAATCCATGTCGGATATACTAGAATAAACAACAGTTCAGTGTATTCATGTACGATACGGGAATAAAAGCAGTTCAGTAAAGTAATGTAGGATATCAGAATAAAACGGCAGTGCATTAATTCATAAAGGATATTGAAACTAAAAGCAGCTACTTAGATTCACAAAGGATATGGGAATAAAAAGCAGTTTATTAAATTCGTATTCGTGTTGGATATTGGTATGTAAAGCAGTTCAATGTATTCCTGTAGGATACAGAAATAAAAGCAGTTCGGTAAAGTCGTGTAGGACATAGCAATAAAGAATAAGTCCATTAACTCATAAAGTATATGGAGATTAAAAGGATATGGCAACAAAAAGTTCATTAAAGTCATGTAGGCTACTCGAATATAAAGCAGTTTAGCGTATTCCTATAGGGTACGGGAATAAAAGCAGTTCGGTAAAGTCGTGTAGGATATAAGAATAAAAAAAAAAGCAGTGCATTAATTCATAAAGGATATGGGAATTAAAAACACCTACGTAAATGAACGAAAGGTATGGGGATAAAGAGCAGTTCATTAAATTCAAATAAGATACTGGAATAAAAAAACAGTGCAGTTAATTCACGTACGATACGGGAATAACAGAAGTCAAATTAAT
>NC_089793.1:36799451-36804451 GCF_040412425.1 Macrobrachium rosenbergii | reverse complement strand
ATGCTATTCGCAGGAAAAAAAACAAAGAGCATTTAAGACTGTTCACAGAAAAATAAGAGCAATAAAGGGAACAGAGAAACCGTTATGGTTCGAAAAAAAAATATCAATAAAATAAAATTATAATACAACGATAAATAATATTCTTAAGTCCGCATAAATAATCTGAATCGGTATATTCACCAATTTTAGTCTGCATTCCACTAGATGCATTATGCACAGAATCTGGCGGACAGTGGTAAACATTTAAGTAGGAATATGAATATTTGCATGTTTATCATCAATAACACATTCCTTAGCCATTTTGGCTTTCATTCCCGTTGTCTGCTTTCTCTTATACATTATAGAAATATCTGATTCTCAATAAAAAGGCATTGGCTATTACCTTGGTGGTATGCAACTATCTTTGATAAACAGGATCATGAAAATTTATAAAGAAAATAATAAAAGAAGGCATAAAATAGAAAATTACAAAAGGGAAATAATCTTAAGTAATGAAACAAAGTATTATATCATAATGTTTGTCCCATGTTCTTGTAAAACAGTTTTTGAGAGAAAAACAATAAAGGTGAACTTGACTTTCTTCTTTTTCTTTTTGATATTTTGTTTTCTTATGGTTCAGGGACCGACGCAGAGGAATTCTCGCAAAATCGACAAGAAAAATCTGCTAATGGACTTAAGTTATAAACTGACGATGAAATTTCAATCGTCAGGCTGGGAAGTAAAAGAAAATAAAACTGACTAAATTGTGTGTGGCCCTGTTTGAACCCTGGTGAGGATGGGATTTTTTTTTTTTTTTCAGTTCCACAATCAGATTAAAGGCTTTCAATGAAAAACGTATCCAAAAACACAAGGTGTTTATTATCATTATTATTATCATTATTATTATCAGTATTCAGAAGATGACCTCTGTTCATATGGAGCAAGCCTACAGGGGCCATTGACTCGAAATTCAGGCTGCCAAAGTGTATAGTATTCGTTTGAAAGAAGTAACAGACAGTAATGGAAAATACAGAAAGAAGAGATCAGTTATTAGAAAAAAAAATTATTTAACAAATTAATAAAAAATAGATAAAAATCTAAACAAATCATTAAAATGCAAGGAGAATTGTTGTAGGGTAGTAATGCGTTCCATCTTCACTTGAAATTTTGAGGTTCCAAATGCACAACCTCAGTGAAACTGTTCCAAACAAAGTTCAATGGTGTGGGTAATTCCCGATTAAAGGACCTCTGGAATCGAGAATGTAAAAATCACACTGCATGTAGGCCTTTGCGTTTTCACAGATCCAGTGAAAGTGACACAAGGGTATTGTAACTGATAAGGGTATCTGCCCAGACCGGACTGTATGGTGTAAGTTATTCCAAGATATAGTGAAAATTCGATATCAATTTATATTTGTGGCTTTCTATTTGTGAATATGTACATAAATTTGACAAAATGTATATGTATATGTATATGTATATATATATATATATATATATATATATATATATATATATATATATAATATATATATATGTAATTATACTTGTGGTAGGACGACTAGCAACCTCATCTCTGAGACCTCCTGAGAAACCGAAGGCTATTGCTTTTTGGGATTGCCTCCTCAATATGGGAAAGGTTTATGCTGAAAAATGTAATTATATATATATATATATATATATATATATATATATATATATATATATATATATATATATATATATATATATATATATATATATATATATATATATGTGTGTGTGTGTGTGTGTGTGTGTGTGTGTGTGTGTGTGTGTGTGTGTGTGTGTGTGTGTGTGTGTGTACTCTTAAATGCTGCTCTCCTCGTTTCATTAAAACAGAAAATTTGACAAAACGAAACCCGTAAGTTTTATTTTAAGCAAACTCTCACGACCCGCCATATATTATTATGCCCGACATCCGGCGCCGAAGTCGGCCTACATGACGTAACGGGCCGCCATGAAACATGCACGGTCTTATGGGAACGAATTAACGGATAATGCTAATCCCTCGAACCTCTCCTCCTTTCTTCTAATCCACAATTCACTTGACGGTGATGTTAACCCACCCAGTCACCTACCCTTCAAAGCCCCCTCCCCCCAATCCACATATTCCATTTCTATCTCTATCCCCAACATCCCTCATTCCAACGCCCTTCTTCCATCCACCCATCCCACCCCATACCTCGAGTGTTATTTATGTTTCATATCCCATCTAAAGATTACTTAATCATGGTGGGGCTGGGCGAGGTTCTCCTACCATTACTCCCTACTCTTAAGAACCCCCCCGGCCATCTTCTTACCACTACCCCCTCCTCCATTGTCCCCCCTCCCAGCCTTTCTCCTCATCATTACTACCCTCCTTCCCCAGGAGCACACCCACCCCGCCCCTCCCACTGGGTCCCCGGACCTCTTACGTTCCAGGCTGAACGGAAGGCAGGCATCAGGTTTCCTAAGAAAATTCGAATTATATTGTGAGAGCATCGTCGTCGAGCTGTCTTCCAGACAGAAAGACGGGCGGACGTCCCTCTCCTGCGATTCTGCCAGGTGGGATGGGCCGTCCATTTGCACGGCGGATGCTGCGAGAGAGGTCCGGTGACTGTTCCCTTTTATCTCGGATTTGATTTCGGATTTATTTGGCGTTCATTATCACCCTACAGTTTTGAGAATAATTCTGACTATGATAGAGTAGAAATAAAATAAGTGATTGTGTTTGACGTTCATTATCAGTTTTGTTTTGTAAATAATTTCCTACTCTAGTGAAATACCAATGACAATATATTTTTTTTTTTTTTTACTCTGCGTTCAGCATCACTTTGTTTTCAAAATAATTCTAACCATCTCAGGATTCAGACAAACCTGGCCGTTATTCGATTTTCAGTAACACTACAGGTTCTGATTAGTATCACAATAGATTTACATAAAATCATATTTTGTAGAGATCATTATTAATTTAAATTTTAAAATAAACTTGATTCTAGCCAAATACAGACAAGATGATTATTATTCGATGTTCACGGATATGGATCAATAATCGAGAGCAGATATTTTGTTATCACGTTTAAAGATATCTTTAATATCTGAGATCTGCATCGACTTCTCATTTTTCAATATCACCTTCTTCATTTCGTTACTGCTTCTTATTTATTACTAATTTCTTTTTCATAAATATTTCCAACTATTAGTTAAGCGCCAATTTTAAAATTATTTATTTTATTTCATTCTTTTATATAATGATTAATTTCCTTTCTAAAGGCTATTATACCAACTTAGTTTCAATCCTTTAATGCTTCTAATAAAACATGGAATAAATGGCATTTGGTAATTCCTACTTACTCCGAGAAATAAAAGTTATTTAGATAAAATGTCACTCAAAGATGGTCTAAAAAACGTCACTTAAACATGCAATTAAAGTTTCTCAGGAAAAATCTTACTGAATAATAATGTGAAGGTTTATTTGGAAACTTGAACCGAAATATAACATGACAGTTTCTCTGGTAAAATATGCAGAGATATTACACGAAGGTTTCTGAGGCAACATGGTAATGAAATATGGAATAAAGTTTCTAAGGCTAGGAATTTCTGAAAGATGGAATGAAAGTTTCTCAGGAAAAAATCTTACAAAAAGATGAAAGATTTATTTCTGAGGCAACATGCTGAAGGAAATATATGGAACAAAGTTTCTGATGCAAAGTATTTCCGAAAGATGGAATGAAAGTTTTCTCAGAAAAAATTCATGAAAAGATGAAAGATGAAAATTTCTGAGGCAACATGCAAGGAACATGGAATAAAGTTTCTGGAGGCAGCATTTCCTGAAAGGAGGAAATGATAGTTTCTCAGAAAATCTACAAAAGATGAAAGATGAAAGCTCTGGAGGCAACATGCTAAGGAAATATGAATAAAGTTTTCTAAAGCTATATTTTTGAAAGATGGAATGAAAATTTAAAAATCTACAAAAAGATGAAAGAGGAAAATTTGAGGCAATATGCTAAGGAAAATATGGAATAAAGTTTCTAAAGCTAAGTATTTGAAAGATGAATGAAAGCTTTCAGAAAATCTACAAAAAGATGAAAGATGAAAGCTTCGAGGCAACATGCTATGAGAAATATGGAATAACGTTTCTAAGGCAAAGTATTTCCGAAAGATGGAATGAAAGTTTCTCAGGAAAAAATCTTACAAAAAGATGAAAGATGAAAATTTCTGAGGCAACATGCTAAGGAAATATGGAATAAAGTTTCTGAGGCAAAGTATTTCTGAAAGGAGGAATGATAGTTTCTCAGAAAAAATCTTACAAAAAGATGAAAGATGAAAGTTTCGGAGGCAACATGCTAAGGAAATATGGAATAAAGTTTCTAAAGCTAAGTATTTTTGAAAGATGGAATGAAAATTTCTCAGGAAAAAATCTTACAAAAAGATGAAAGATGAAAATTTCTGAGGCAACATGCTAAGGAAATATGGAATAAAGTTTCTAAAGCTAAGTATTTCTGAAAGATGGAATGAAAGTTTCTCAGGAAAAAAATCTTTCTAAAAGATGAAAGATGAAAATTTCTGAAGGGCAACATGCTAGAAATATGGAAAAAAGTTTCTGAGCCAAAGTATTTCTGAAGGTGGAATGAAAGTTTCTCAGGAAAAAATCTTACAGAAAGATGAAATATGAAAGTTTCTGAGGCAACATGCTAAAATTAATATGGAATAAAGTTTCTAAAATAGGTATTTCTGAAAGATGGAATGAAAGTTCTCAGGAAAAAATCTTACAAAAATATGAAAGATGACAGTTTCTGAGGCAACATGCTAAGGAAATATGGAATAAACTTTCTAAGGCAACATGCTAAGGAAATGTGGAATAAAGTTTCTAAGGCAAAGTATTTCCGAAAGACGGAATGAAAGTTTTTCAGGAAAAATCTTTCCGAGAGATGATGTCAAGATTTGTTAAGAAATTTGCAACCGAAAGATAACAACAGTTTCTCAGGTAAAATACACCGGAATATTAAATGAAAGTTTCT
>NC_089793.1:36784451-36786951 GCF_040412425.1 Macrobrachium rosenbergii | reverse complement strand
TATATATATATATATATATATATATATATATCTAAATATATCTAAATACATTTTTTGTACACATATATATATGTGTGCGTGTATATAATATATATATATATATATATATATATATATATATATATATATATATATATATATATATATATATATATATATATATATATAATATGCATATAAACTTTTAGATAGCTATTTATACTGCACGTCAATGAAATAATGTTTTTATAAAATTATGCTAAATTTAATGGTGGACAAAAAAGTCTAAGATAAGTTTGATAATGAAAAACATTCTTTATTAAAAATAATATGCATTAATGTCGCATTATATAACTAATATTCTGTGTGTTTAAGGGGAACAAAATAATTATATATATGTATATATATATATATATGTATATATATATATATATATATATATATATATATATATATATATTGATATAATGACCATATAAAGAGTTTAATGAATCGTATCCATGCAACTGTCAGTAAATCCGGAACACGGTAATTGTTTTCAGTCACCTAAATACACTTAACATTTATTATATAATGCGGACATTAATACATAATATTTAATAAAAATTATTTTTCATTATCAAACTTATCTTAGACTTTTTTGTCATTCATTAAATTTAGCATAATGTTGTAAAAACATTAATTCATTGACGTGCAACATAAATAACTAAATCAAATAATGTATATGTATCTAAATATATATATATTTATATATATATATATATATATATATATATATATATATATATATATATATATATATATATATATATGTATTATATAATGTGTGTGTGCGTGTGCGTATGTACAAAAATGTCATTCAAATACCCTAAAGCAACTCCATTTCTATAAACGCTCTGTCTTGGAGACAATCATCGCCTTATTACCATCACAAAACAGCAAGAAGGCATCAAAACGCTTGGAACCGCCGATGTCACAGGATCAGCAGCAGCAAAGAGCAGGCGATGAGAAATGGGTCATTCAAGCTGTTTACAAGCAGCGCCGTAATTTGTGCACCGAGGCAATTTACTCCGTTTAACAAGGCAGCCAAGGTGTGAGGCAATACCATAATCTTCCCGTAAGTGCCACACACCGCAAAAGAGGGACGCATGACACTATTCATTAAAGCATAAATCCATCTCGGCTCTCAAATTAACGTTATACCAATATTCCCCCTTTGCTGCTTGGCACACACGCATACACACGCGCACACACACACGCACACACACACACAGACACACTCACGCACATCCAAAGTCGTCCATTTAGCATTTCTAATTATCGCCCGAGCAAGAGGGACCCCGAGTGGCCAAATTTATACATCTTTGACATTGGTCGCGGGTTATTTTTTTTTTTTTTTTTTTACCTTTCTCTTTTTATCATGTTTAACCTGAGGGGGAAGAAAAATCCGCCGGTTTCTCTTCAAGGATCATTTCATTTTGAGGTAAACCCCTGTTTTATGGCTTAGCTGGGGAATACATCAACCTTCATCTCCGCACAAAAGAAGGGCTTAGTCTTCCCCCAGCCAGACCATTCCTCTGCTGTCACTGGAAGCCTTGGCCTCAGAAATGCCCAACCCACAATCATTTTCCCAAAAGGGGAGAGGGGGCTGCTACTCTCTCTCTCTCTCTCTCTCTCTCTCTCTCTCTCTCTCTCTCTCTCTCACTCTCTCACTCAGTCACTCTATCTGTCTATCTGCCTGTCTGTCTGTCTGTCTGTATATCTATCTGTCTATTTATCTCTCTCTCCCTCTATCTTTATTTCTGGCTTACGATTATTTTTCACCCTTCCAAAAAAATGGGAGAGGATAGGTCCATCTCTACTTTTTTTTCCGCTGACAACCAATTTTCCAAAATGTGACTGGGGGCCATATGTCTCTCTCTCTCTCTCTCTCTCTCTCTCTCTCTCTCTCTCTCTCTCTCTCTCTCTCTCTCAAACCCCCCACTTTCGAGTCTGTGAGATTTAAAATCCTTTTCTAAAACTGGACAGAGGGTTCTCTCTCTCTCTCTCTCTCTCTCTCTCTCTCTCTCTCTCTCTCTCTCCCCCTTTTCCCTTCCACATTCCCTTCATATACCCTTGCCCAATCTTTTACATTCGTACCCACCCTTTCCCAAGACCCCAAATTTCTCCCCTGCCCTTCTCGCATCTTTGCAGTGACCCATCTACCCTTTCGATCTCCGAACGATTGCTTGGCGTTCTTCAGAAAATTTTCCCGTTTCCTACAGGGAAAACAAATTCGTATTCACAAAGGTGGATTTCTTTGGCAACAATTCCTATTAAAATGGCTTGATTTTAAGGGAAAAAATTCTTCTAAACAAAAGATGATTCTTCGTAAAAAAAAAAAAAATAGCGTCGACAAAGGTAGATTTTTTTTTCAAAATGTTCCATGAGGAGAAAGTTTGGCAGCAAAAAAAAAAAATATATATTTGGAAAAGAATTTATATGAGCATATAATCTTAGACTGAGGACAGCGGAAATGTTT
>NC_089793.1:36761951-36776951 GCF_040412425.1 Macrobrachium rosenbergii | reverse complement strand
GCGACAAACGCAGATTCATTTCAGAATAAATAACACGTACAACAACGCCCTCCGCCCCCACCAAAAAAATAATAAAAATTCTATCTAATGGAAAACAAAAATAATAGTTTTATTGAAGAGAGGAAGGCGTCCTTAAAACTAGAAAGAACATCATTATGTTCATCAATGAAAACATAAAACAAACAATAAATAAGATGAAAGTGTTTCTACTTAAGGAATGTACGGAGAGTACCTTTGTAAAAAAATTTGATTTTTAAGGTAATTATTCAGAATTTATCCCTGAATAAATAACATAAAATGTTGCTAACTTGCGCAAAATCTAAACTATGTAACCGAAATAATAAAATTATATATAAAAAGATTTTAGTTAATAAGCAAATCCTGAATGAATAAAATCAAAGACGGTGAGAAAATAAGAAAAGGACTTATCTAATTAAGGAACAAAAGCATACCTTATCCAAGATAGCACAAAAACAAGAGAAAACAAGGAAAAAATGCGCCGAAGTTACTTCGGCGCAATCGAGATTTCTGTACAGCGTATAATGCTGTATGAAACTCTCAGCCACGGCCCATGAAACCATCAGCCACGGCCCATGAAACCATCAGCCACGGCCCATGAAACCATCAGCCACGGCCCATGAAACCATCAACCACGGCCCATGAAACCATCAGCCACGGCCCAGGAAATTCTCAGCCACGGCTGATCCGAAACTTTCAGCCACGGTCCGGTTGTGACCTGTGTTGTTGGCACCTATTCGGTGCCAGACCCACGATCATGACTGACTTTAACCTTAGATAAAATAAAAACTACTGAGGCTAGAAGGTAGCAATTTGGTATGTTTGATAACTGAAGGGTGGATGATCAACATATCAATCTGCAGCCCTCTAGCCTAAATAGTTTTTAAGATCTGAGGACGGACAGAAACAGCCATCTCAATAGTTTTCTTTTACAGAAAACTAAAAACTGCATAATTAATGGGTAAACCGACTTCATTCCAGGATATATATTATATCTTACGTTGAATCAAAGGAATGGTTTTCTAATTACAAAAGAATTAAAATAAATAATTTTTTTATAAATCGTGTCTAATAAGTAATAAATATGATGAAAAATGTTCTGCTGAAAAAATTAAACTATTTAAGCATCAAAATATTATTAAAACAAATGCTTTGTCTATATAAAAAAATCAACCTTTACTCATGCATGGAAAATACTGATTTACGAAAGTTTTGCCTAAATAGAAC
The DNA here is from genome assembly GCF_040412425.1 of Macrobrachium rosenbergii. Lineage (NCBI taxonomy): Eukaryota > Metazoa > Arthropoda > Malacostraca > Decapoda > Palaemonidae > Macrobrachium > Macrobrachium rosenbergii. The sequence continues at coordinate 36,775,706 of NC_089793.1, read as the reverse complement.
CTATTCAGTGTAAGTAGCTTGATAAATGTTGTGCATATAAAAGGGGAAAATGTCGGTTTAATTAAATAATAATTTAAAATTTAATTCGGCAAGAAAAATACTGTCCTAAAATGTTGTTTAATAAAGGAAAGAAGTAAGTTTATGAAATCTATTTGTCGAAAACATGTTTAGCTTAATTAAAGGAAAAAATCATATCTTACTCTAGGATAAAAAATATTTAGGAAATAAAAGTCGTCTAATTAAGGAAAAATATAGACTTCACTCTAACATGGAATATTACCAAAAAAAAAGTACCGTCTAAGTCATGAAAAAGTCAGACTTTAGTTTTGCTTGAAAATATTTGTATAAAAAAGGTACACGTAACCGAGAGAAATAATTATATTTTGCTCCAACATGAATAATGCTATATACAAAAACTATACATAATACTGAAAAATCAAAATTAACTTTAACATTAAAAATACTTATAAAATAGTTATGTCCGTTCAAGAACACAAACCTAAACTTCACCCTAGAATGAAAAATATTGGAAAAAAAGGTACTGTTATAAGAAAAACTCAAGTCTTTACTCTAGCATGAATATATTATGTAAACAAAGTTATATTTCTGTAAGGACAAAACTTCGGCCTTTGGTGGTATGAGAATTATTATGCAAAACAGTTTCTGTTTAAGGAAAAAATTAGCCTCTTCTCTAGCATGAAAGCTATTATGTACAAAAACTTATGACAGATCAATTTTAAAAGTTCAGTCTTTACTCTTGCACGAAAAATGCTACGTAAAAAATGTATGTGTATTCAAGGACACAAATAAAGCCTTCTTTCCTGTAAGGAAAACATAATAAAAAAAGTTGTTCTCATTAAGAAAAAAGTCAGCCTTAATTCTGGCGTGAAAATATCACGTAAAAAAGTTATTCTTATTTAAGGAAATAACCAGCCTTTTCTCTAGAATAATCAACATTAAGTTAGGAAAACTTATTTCTAATACGTGAAGAAGTAATGTTTCTTTAAGTGAAAGTCAGCCTTTACCGTGAAAAACATTACGCAAACTCTACCATCTCTCAAGCATGAACATCACTTGGAAAACGCTTTTCTAATTACGTAAAAAAACTAACGTTTATTTCAGGAAGACCTAGCCTTACCAAGAAAAACATTAGGCAAAAGCTATCACCTCTCTAGCACGAACATTAGGTGCTAAAGTTATTTCTAATTACGTGAAAAAGTAACGTTTATTTAATGAAAAAAAACCAGGCTTTGACATGGAAAACATTAAGCAAACTTTATCATCTCTCTAGCATGAGCAACATTATGTGCAAAACTTAGTTCTCATTACGTGAAAAAGTAGCGTTTATTTAATGAAAAAACAGCCTTTACCATGAAAAACATGAAGCAAACTTTATCAACTCTCTAGTATGATTGACATTAGGAATAAAACATACTTCTAATTACGAGGAAGAATAACGTTTATTTACTGAAAAATCCTTTAGCATGAAAAAAAAAATCGCAAACTCTACCATCTCTCTGGCATGAACAACATTAAGCACAAAACTTATTTCTAATTATGTGAAAAGGTAATGTTTATTTAATAAGAAAAAACAGCCTTTATTATCGAAAACAAGCAAACTCTACCATCTCTCTAGCATGATCGACATTAGGAATAAAATGTATTCCTAATTAAGTAAAAGAGTAATGTTTATTCATGGGAAAAAACAGCCTTTATCATGGAAAACATAAACAAACTTTATTATCTCTCCAGCATGATCGACATTAGGAATAATACGTATTCCTAATTACGTAAAAGAGTATTGTTTAAGGAAAGAAAACCCTTTACCATGGGAAACATAAGCAAACTCTATCATCTCCCTAGCATGAAAAACATTAAGTGCAAAACTTATTTCTAATTTATGTGAAAAAGCAACGTTTATCTAAGAAAAAAAAAACCCTCCAAATATGTTTGGCACCTTTGACATAAGAGTACAAAATTTTATTTCAATTGTGAGAAAAACTAACGCTTATTTAGTAAAAAAAAAAAATATCAGCCTTCAGCATGGAAAAAACCATTTAACAAAGAAAAAAGAAGTTACGTCTAATTAAGCAACAAATGCTGACTTCAGATACCCGAAATGAAAAGAGACCAACTAACCACCATCCCCAGCCCTAGCCCCCGCTCTGTGTGAAACGTCCCTGCTACAGGTAAAACGCTGATGCTGAAAACTTTGATAAATTGTCCGTGGGTTTGCGCGGCCATTAATCAAGCGCCCAGAGAAGGGAATCAAATATATTTATGGTTTTGGCTGAGCCTCATACATTCGCCTAACAATTTTCAACATATTCGTTAGACGGTGAAAAATGGACGCAAACAAGTCCGCTCGGATAAAACGTGGACGCAAGATTGGTTTGTTTACGTTTGCACTTCTCTGATGAGTCATTAGTAATATAGAATTTTTTTTTGGGGGGTGGGAGAAAGGGAAGGGGGTGTTGGTTTCTTGTTCGGGGCAATTTATTGCATTTTATTCTTTTATTAAAGCTGCTTTGTTAACTAATTTATAAATCCCTCTTTTATTTTTTACCTCTCGGAGCCCTATATATTAGACTCTTGTTTTAATTATACAATTTGGAATAATTACAATATTTGAGTTTACGCTCCCCCAACTTTACTTTCATGACATATTTTAGGTAATTTATAGTGCGTGTCTTTTTTATTATCCTGGGTTTATCTGACTTTCAGTACACAGGTTGCCTTTTAAAAATTTCTAATACAAATAGTCTAAACAAATTTTCTTACTAATAATTTTTGCTTACATAATTAATAACATTGAGTTTGCTCTCCACCTTATTCCCTTGATTTATAAATTTAAGGTTTACTTCGTGGATGAAATTATTGTTGATGTAATTAACAACGAACCGAGTTTTTGTCTGCAAACCTTACCGTGTCATGTTTTTTTTAATATTTCTGGTAATTACCATGAAATTTCCTTTAATTTCTGGTATTTGTATCTAAGCACCTTATATCGCCTTTTATGCTTTAATTATTTTGGTTTGAATATTTTGAATTATTTGCAGTAGCTGTCTAAATATTTTTCATTAATAATCTATAGATATTACACTATTTCCATTATTTAGATGATTAATTCTCCAAAGTAGGCTACTTTGTAATGTGACCTATTAATGTTATTTTCACTGTCTGTGTAATGTGTGTTTGTTTTACATTTCATAAAGATTTTAAACTGTATACATTTAATTTTACTTGTAAATTTCTCCAGAAATTCACAATCCCTCTTTAAAATACACTTTCAATTGTAAAAAGTAATATAGGGTGCATGTCTCATTTTTTTTCTTACTTTCTGAAGCGTCTTATACATCTGACTTATTTTCCTAAACTGTCTACACTATTTACTATCAATGTCTATATATATCTGTCTATCCATCTATCTATCTATATAATTATATATATATATATATATATATATATATATATTTAATATATAAATATAAGTTTTTCAGTTAGATTCTTCTATAAATTTAAGAAAGGAAATAGTAAGCAAAAACAAGATAAGTATATATGTCGCAACAAAATAATATATATAATATATATATATATATATATATATATATATATATATATATATATATATATATATATATATATATGTGTATATATGTATATATAGATATTATTTTATATATATATGTGATGATTGTGTGTGTATACATAGATGTTATCTTCTTTGTGCTTACTATTTCGCTTCATAAATTTATAACCAGAATCTAACTGATAAACCAAAATTCATATTTAAATATATATGTGCCGCATAATGTGTATATATATATATATATACCTGCCTATTATATATATATATATATATATATATATATACTTTTGGAAGTGTCATATCAATCTTTTGAAACGTCTCATCTGTCTTATTTTCGCTTTGAACTTATCATCAATGCCTACTACTTATCTATCTATCATCAATCTAATTATACATAGATATATATATCTATCCATCTATCTAATTATATATAGATATATATATATATATATATATATATATATATATATATATACGGGATATATTTAAATATAAATTTTTTATTTTCAGGTTAGATTCTTCCATAAATTTCGGAAAGGAAATAGTATGCAAAAACAAGAAAAATTTATGTCTAAGTAGCAAAATAATATATATATATATATATATATATATATATATATATATAATATATGTGTATATATATATATCTAACTATTATATGTATCTATCTATGTATGTATATATATATATATATCTTCTTCTTCTTCTTCTTTTAACGTGCTTTTTATTCCCATTTTTGTATGGGGTAAAGCACGATGCCTTCTTTTGAAGGACTTTTTGATTTGGTTTAGAAGACCTGTGGTCTCGATCGGCTGCCCTGCCTGACATCGCCTAGACCCCGGTACGTATGATTCATGTATCATACCCCAACCCAACGTATATATATTCTTCCTATATATATATATATATATATATATATATGTACACACATATATATACATGTGTGTATATATATGTACATATATATATATATATATATATATATATATATATTAAATATAAATACTTGTTTTCAGTTAGATTCTGCTATAAATTTAGGAAAGGAAATTGCAAGCACAAAGAAGGGATTTATATATTGTCTAAGCAACCATGTAAATGTATAACATCTATGTATATATATATATATATATTATATATATATATATATATATATGTGTGTGTGTGTGTGTGTGTGTGTGTGTGTGTGTATATAGATAGATAGTTAGATAGATAGATAGATAGACAGTTCTACATACATTTTTCCAATTTTAGAATAAGAAAAAACGAATGGAGATATGCTGACAAAAAACTCAACCAAAGCATTTCTTACGAACGTCGTGTCCAAGCATTAAAAGCTACTCTCGATTCACTATTAATGACTTGCTTGTTAGATATATGCTATGTCCTGTTTAACGTCTTGAACAATATGCGCTGAGCTGTGGCAAATGTTGAAAATTAACCATTATTTTCAGGCACAAAATCTGCATCAATCAGTTGAGAGACTAAAGGGATACGAAGGAGCTAACAAATACTTATGGTTCATTGTAATGTTTATTTGCGGCTATATCCACTTGTGTGTTGCTTTGTATCTACTAACATTCACACGTATATATTCCTCTCTACTTTCTCCATTTTTTATGTGGGAATTATCTTTTAGAAGCCTTCACCAGCTGATGACTTGCTTTTTATATGTGTTACGTCAATATTCGCTCATCTGAATTATAATAATAATATAATAATAATAATAATAATAATAATAATAATAATAATAATAATAATAATAATAAGAGAAGAAATAGAAGAAGAAGAAAAGAAGAAGAAGAAGAAGAAGAAAAGAAAATAGAAGAAGAAGAAGAAGAAGAAGAACATTAGCCAGAGAGGTGACAAAATCCCCCACCTCCACCCCCCGACACAAACCCCCAAGGTCCTTTATCAGATTACAGATCCGGCTCTCGCGCAAAATCAAATTCCTTATTGCTAAAGATATCGAGAAATAACTTACTGAGAAACCTTGTTAACAAAAAAACTTACAAACAAGTACATCAAATAAAAAACATAACCACCATATGTGTTTAAAGAATAAAATACAAAAAAGTTTTGACGTAGACGTAAGAAATTTGTAAGATGCACGCAAAACGAATATGGATTATGTGAAGATCATTTAGCCTGTATCATTTGAAAGTTTAGCCTTAATATGTTATCTGTGAGAGAAAGGAAATATCGTCATAAAACTTTCCATTATTAATGAAAGTGCTTTTCATAAAATTTGCAAACTATAAAATAGCTTGGCCTAGACGTCATAAGACTCCATTTAAAAAAAAAAAAAAATACTGAGTAAATTTTTCCAAAATCTTTTCCTTATAACCATCCATTGTAAGATTTGAAGAAAAAAAAAATACCGAGTCCATTTTTGCAAAGTCTTACCTTATAGCCCTTCCATTGTTAGACATTCAAAAAATCTGCAAACAATAATATGGCTTGGCCAAGACGGGTGCAGACAATATCATCAACATTCAAATGTGCAAGACTCGATTTCTGAAAAAAAAAATATTGACTATATTGTTGGAATGTCTCATCCCAATAACATTTTCATTATAAGACATGCAGAAATATGAAGAAAATGTAAACAGAGAAGCTGGTATATTTTGTGATCAACAAATAACAAGTAAGAAATGCCCCGAAGTTTCTTCGGCGCAATCGAGTTTTCTGTACAGCCGCTACAGCGTATAATCAAGGCCACCGAAAATGGATCTATCTTTCGGTGGTTTCGGTATAATGCTGTATGAGCCGCGGCCCATGAAACTTTAACCACGGCACGGTGGTGGCCTTTCGTATATCGTTGCTAAAAGCACGATTATGGCTAACGTTAACCTTAAATAAAATAAAAACTACTAAGGCTAGAGGGCTGCAATTTGGTATGTTTGATGATCAACATACCAATCTGCAGCCCCCTAGCCTCAGCAGTTTTTAAGATCTGAAGGAGGACAGAAAAAGTGCGAACAGAAAAAAGTGCTGACGGACAGACAAAGCCGGCACAATAGTTTTCTTTTAGAGAAAACTAAAAACTGCACCTCGGTGTCCGTGATTAATCTGGAATATATTCAGGTAACGTGTCAAGTGTGCCATTTAAGAATTAAGCACTCAGCTCTTGCGGAGCGAACTAAACCCTATCCAGATAACAAACCTTTCTTTATAAAACTATATAGTTACAATTCTGTATACAAATCATATTTAGTGTGAGCTTTTAAGTGACATTAAATTTACAGGAACACTTCGCATATCAAATGGGTAAGGTTGCTGGCCCGTATAAATGTTCAAAGGGCTTGTAATGACAGTGGCTGCTGGCTTTTCCTAAGGCTACTCAAGTACATTTTTTCCGGAGGCTACGCGTGTGAGTTTGACCAGAGGCAACATTATTAATATCAGTAGATTCAATGACCAGCAGCAGGCTGTTAGCGAATTTGTAGCTCAAGGATATACACATACGGGCGCATTTATATTGAACACAAGTAAAAAAATATATATATATATATATATATATATATATATATATATATTATATATATATATACAACTGTATATATGCAACTGTACCAGCACAAGATGCCTAAATGTTTTTTTTTACTTTAATTCTGACAGATCTTTATACCCCAAGACACAGGCCTAAGAGCTTAAGAACGCAGAAGGAAAAGATTGTCAAAGATTACACTCACAAGAAATAAAATTAATAATGAGTACAGGCTTCTGTGCACAAAATGAACATTTTACCTGCAAAACAGTGATCTAGAATGTTATTACATAGATCACGCAATCCCCGTGAACAATTTCCAAAACAGTAATTACAAACAATGCTTAACAAGTACCATAAAAAGAGGAGGAAGCTGTATAAACAAATGAAATGATTACGGGTTTAAAATTATTTATTATCAGAGATGCAGTGACAATTAAGTGCTCTACTCCTATTCACACCATAGACACTTAAGTAGTCTAGTCTTCTGTCCAGAACATAGGCAGACGTGGAGTGATGGGTGTTGATTCCAGAACAAGAAAGATGTGATGAGTAACCCTAAAACATAGGCAGACGGGGTGTGCTGTGTCTTGTGTCCAGAGCAAGAAAGATGTGACGCGTCTTGCCCCCAGAACATAGACAAACGGGATCTGCTATGTCTTGTGTCCAGAACAAGAAAGATGTGATGAGTCTTGCGCCCAGAACATAGACAGACGAGATGTGCTGTGTCTTGTGTACAGAACAAGAAAGACGTGCTGAGTCTTGCGCCCAGAACATAGACTGAAGGGAATTGCTGAGTCTTGTGACCAGAACAAGAAAGATGTGATGAGTCTTTCCTCCAGAATATAGACAGACGGGAATTGCTGAGTCTTGTGTCCAGAACAAGAAAGACGTGCTGAGTCTTGCGCCCAGAACATAGACAGACGGGATGTGCTGTGTCTTGTGTCCAAAACAAGAAAGATGCGACGTGTCTTGCCCCCAGAACAGACAGACGGGAAGTGCTGTGTCTTGTGTCCAGAACAAGAAAGATGTGATGAGTCTTTCCCCGAAGACATAGACAGACGGGATGTGCTTTGTCATGTGTCCAGAACAGAGATAGGTGTGATGTGCTAAGGCTCTACAGTGATGATGTACGAATTATTAGGTAAATATCCTTTCCTGTCATGTACCGCACTAATCATTCTTGACATAAAGAAAAAGACAATTATAATAAACTTAAAACTAGGTTGAAAGAACTAAGAAACAGGAATATCAAGGAAATAATTAACAGTTACAGAGTAGCAGGAATAAGTACGAGTACAGAGTAATGAGGGAAAATTTATATTTAATTGTGACAATGTATGAAATAAATAAAGGTATATAAGTGGCTACCATTTTTTTTATTGGAGGCCCCTTTCCTGGAAGTTTACCTTTGGTATTTTTAAATATATAGAATAAAGCCTTGCTTACTTGTACGGTATATTTCAGTATTCATGATGCGATTTTTCATATATTTTTGTACATGCAATTCTCCATTTTGAGGGTCATTTATTGCAATACCGTCTATAGTATATATATTTCTTTTGATGAATTACCCAATAAATTGTTTGAGGTCATTTACTGAATTTTTGTACGTTTCTTTCAGGAGTCATTTATAACATTTTCTGAGGGGAAGCGTAATGCACATTTCTTTGTGCTACAGTTATGGTTGTGGCATCATCTCTTGTAAAATGCAATAGTTGATGCAACCACATGAATGTAACACATAAAATAATGTATTGCATTCCCCTCAGAAAATATAATAAGCTGTTCCTGAAAGAAACGCACAAAAATACAGTAAATGACCTCAAACAATTTATTAGGTAATTCATCAAAAATATATATACTGCAGCGATAATGCAATACATGACCCTCAGAATGAGGAATTGCATGTACAAAAATATATGAAAAGTCGCATCATAAAAACTGAAATATACAAGTAAGCAAGGCTTTCTTCTTTATATTTAAAAATACTTAGGGTAAATTCACATAAAGTGACCTCCTATAAATATATATATATATATATATATATATATATATATATATATATATTATATAAAACAATGGAAAGATATAAAACAATGGAAAGAAATGGCTTTGACGGCGGACTTCCACACTGGCTGATGTATTTCTCTTGTAATTAGTCAGACAAAGAGCTACAAATCTTTAGTTAGAAAGAGAAAGGACTTCAGGATGAGGCTCAGCTATCTACTATGCAGTCAACATTGCTGAAAGCCTTAAAAAGGTCGTGGGAAATTTGTTGGATTCAGTTAAGATCCTGGGCGGATATGATAAGATATAAGTAAACATCGATAGTGGACTGCAGGTAGATTTCGCCATGCAAACTCATACTAGTAATAACAGAGTTGCACGTGAGATTATTTCTTTTTGTTTTTTACAAAAAAAAAGGCCAAAATAAAACTCAAAAGTTAATCTGTACCACCGGTACGAAGGACAGAAATAGGCAGGGAAAACAGGGGAATTTTTTAGTTTGAAGGAAATACAATATTGTTTTGAACATGTATACATAAATATTTACGTAAGTGGAAAAATTCATGCAGAATCATTTAAATTTGAACCATAATTCACAGTTTTCTTATAATAAACTGCTCCTCATTATGAAATATTCACTCTATCCTCACCCTTAATAAATAAATAAAAAATATATAATGATGATAATACAGAGGAAACCATGAAAGAATATCATATATCTGCCAATATACATACATTTTCAACAGCTACAAAACTTGCCCATTACACTCCCATTTTCCAGGCGCTTTCATATACTGTAACCATTCTCAAACCAAATCGGGCACCCTAATTTTTGGCTCCAAAAATCTCATAAAAACGTGATTTTTTTTAATTCAGCTTCAATTCCTTTTCAATGTTAAGTTTACCTGCTACACTTAACGAGATCATTAAGGCGTCTTTGTCCACGTAGCTGTTATTCGTAACCTCATTAAAATGCCTTGAACACAACACTCAATATTGTGTTAAACCTGTTTTATAAGCAAATTAGTCACTCCCTTTCCAATGTACGTTCACAAACGCTTCATGTTCATTACCAAAAATCTTTTAGGATCCAGTCGTTTATTGTAAAGTATTCTCAGTTTTCTTATTGACCATTCATTACCATACATTATACATATATATATATATATATATATATATATATATATATATATATATATATATATATATAATTAAATTTAAATTTTCTCCCTATTTATATAACCATTTTCCCCTAAAGCACAGGGATATTATCTGCCTATACACACAAACATGTACATACACACACACACACACACACACACACACACACACACACACACATATATATATATATATATATATATATATATATATATATATATATATATATATATATATACTATAACTCTATATATATACATACTATACATACACATACCTACATAGAGATATCTTTGCACTTTAGGGAGAACATCATTTTATTTTTGAGACGGGCGAGTATTGAAGAACAAGCTATCGAACTCGAGTAAAAATTTTGCATCATTTTCAATATTACCGATAAACCAAAGACAGAATTAATGATACATAAATTAACCGATACCAAACAAATGAAAAAAAATGGAAAACATGAACAATAGCATCAATGTATACAAGAAAGGAGGAGATCACCTGGATATATTGGGAAAATTAGTGAGATGATTCATGGTGGCGTAAACATTGTAGCCTCCCATCTGATATGTTTACAATAGGGTCGCCCAATCTTTCATGAATAAATATCTATGCGCTAAATGAAATTTATCAATGACCGCTCATTAAAGTGATAACTCCAATACATACGGTCTTACCTTCCGGGCACTGAATCATTTTTATTTTTTATTCTCTTGGGCGTTATAGAGGCTTAATCTCTGTTTATAAGAGCAAACAACATTTATTTATTAATTATACCTGGTAGCACTGAATAATCATTATCATTCGGTTATGATACTCTGTAAGTATGTCGATATTCATCTGTATTTACTGCTTAATGAGCTGAGCAGTTAGCCATAAGATGAATAATAATAATAATAATAATAATAATAATAATAATAATAATAATAATAATAATAATAATAATAATAACCCAGACGTACAATTACGCGAGCAATTCTGTTTTAAAATTTTGTAATTCATCAGTAATTCTGAAATGAAATTTACCCATTTGACAGTCAGCACTGCATCTACTCATCAATTATTATGAAGCATAAAAACGATTGTCCTTTAGAATTAAAGTTCCTTAATATTTCTCAAGGAGAAATTCCTTTCAATGAACATATATAGGTATCTCCATACTGTCTTCTTACAGGTGACAAGATAACCTAACATGGTTGTATAGCTGTATCCTTTATACCATGAATAATTTATGATATTCTGACAACCACCCATGCACTACGGTGTCTGAAAATATGTCCTGTTTAGGTAACACATACAACTATATTTGCTTTTCTAGAAAGCTTTGCATTTGCCTTTGACTATTACCATAATGGCATACACTTGGCTTGTGATGTTTGACTCTTGAATTTTCAAACTCATAACCATATGTTAAATCCATTTGCTGTATCTTAGTCCACTGGGCCTATGCTGATTTCGGACACGAAATTGTACTTCCCCGTTATTTTTGAGGGGCCATCATTAAAGGCCTTAGTGAATAAATCTCAATGTAGCCATTTTCTGCTGAAGTGACACTGATGCTATAATTCATGCCAAGTTTAAATGTGATTTTTCTCTGAAAATCCAACCATATTATAAGTTTTTTTTTAAGCAGGCATGAATCATGAGAGAGAGAGAGAGAGAGAGAGAGAGAGAGAGAGAGAGAGAGAGAGAGAGAGAGAGAGAGAGAGAGATTCTTATAATGAAAGAAAAGAGAATATAATGCTGTAAAACAATCAATATATCTCAATGTAGCCATTTTCTACTGCAGTGAAACTGCTGCAACGTTTCATGCCAAGTCTCAATGTGATTTTTCTCTGAAAATTCAATCATATTATCAGTTTTTAATGCAGGCATGAACAGAGAGAGAGAGAGAGAGAGAGAGAGAGAGAGAGAGAGAGAGAGAGAGAGAGAGAGAGAGAGAGAGAGAGAGAGAGAGAGAATCTAAAACTGGCAAGAGCCGGTGATAACCTAGCTCATTATCACATAAAGAGAGAGAGTAGAGAGAAAATAACACTAAAAAGAATCAAATATTCTAGCTGATGATATCATAAACAGAGAAAAAGAGAGGGTGAGATGGAGAGAATTACATCCATTAAAGCTTAAACCAGATGAAAACAATGACCATAACGCCTGAACTGTTTTCTTTATTTATTAGATATTAACGTCCTGTATTACATTACTGTATCTCGACTATTTTTTTTTTATTAAAAATTAACTTCCTTTACTATATTCCCTGTATACAGTTATATCGTTTTCTGAACACAGAACTTGAAATACAATATAAAAGATTATATGTTAATAGAAAAGCTCGAAATTCACTTAATGTATAGAAGGCCTTGGCATTCTATACATTACATACTATACCTAGGCATTTCACATAATACCTGGGTGTGATTACGTTAGGCTAAGTTAGAGTAGGCCTAGTTTCAATTCGGTTAAGTTAGTGATAAGGCTATGGCCTTTTTATTTGCTGCAGCCCGGCGTTCTATCAGGCTTATTTCACTAAATGGCAAGAGGGGAATCAGTATTCTATATGATACTTATGAAATTACTGAAATGTTTTATGGTACATACGTTCTATAGAACTCGCAAGTATCCTGTAAAATACCTCACTTTCACATAATGCTGCAGATATCATTATTCTCATCCGCTAATGTTACTTAATGAATGGAGAACGTTTTCTGTTTCACTGGCAAATGCTCATTACAGTGTGTTCAGAAACTAAATCTGACTATAAGTGTACACATAAATACCTCCCTATTGATCAAATCTTCTCATTCTGTTCTTTAAAAGCCTGCTTAGCAAGTCAATGTACACAAGAATGCTGTGGGCGTTATAGATGATGATAATAATAATAATAATAATAATAATAATAATAATAATAATAATAATAATAATAATAATAATAATAATATCCCTGGATTCCCTGAACCAACAAAGTTTAACAAGGCTGAATGGCTTTGAGGAGTAAAATTCCCTTCTGAAACAAACTATAAAATCCATAAATGTGAAAATCAGATTGCCCATCATGTGTCATATTCCTGAAGCAGAACCACGAAAGTTCTGTTTCAACCTCTTAAAGTTATTTCTTTATAAGACAATACTTGTAAGTTGGGAAGTAAACATTAACGTCTTAGTACAGTCATTGTTCTTCTTTATTTGTGATGATTATTTTTCTAGACTTGCGCATTTTGGTTGAGACTTGCTGATTTTTCATTAAGAATATTAACATTGCACGGCTGATTTTAAATTAAAGGCCTTTTAATCATTTTTACTTAAAAGAGAATATCTTTTCTCGTGATTTTCGGAGATGTGTTGGTCCTTTCCTAAAATTATGTATGTTCTATGGTTTTGTGTAATAAATACCCTTTTCTTTATCATTTTTCTAAATGCACCTCTTTTATTCCTTATTTGTTTTTAATTAAATGACCTATGCATTATGACCTGTGTAGAAGAAGGTCGCTAAAGATTTCTTCCACGA
>NC_089793.1:36721951-36756951 GCF_040412425.1 Macrobrachium rosenbergii | reverse complement strand
TTAATTTTGGGGGTTGTTGGGTGGGAAAGGATGGACGGCAGTTTGAGAACGTGTGATTCAATACCTTCCCGTGAATCTCAGATGAAATATGATTCTTGGATGAAGAGAGAGAGAGAGAGAGAGAGAGAGAGAGAGAGAGAGAGAGAGAGTGAGTTAATTTTAAGATACTTGTACTACAAACTTCAGTACTCAAAATTCAGCATATGAATGATAGAAAGTTACTATTTAGGGAATAGAATATATATATATATATATATATACATATATATATATATACATATATATATATATATATATATATATATATATATATATCACATATATATATATATATATATATATATGACAGAGAGAGAGAGAGAGAGAGAGAGAGAGAGAGAGCGCCAATATTTTTATTTCCAAAATTACTTTGCACAGCAAGTCATTACCACAAAACATTCAACCTGAAGATGACAGTTGTCAATAAATAGCTTTAACATGAGTAAGGTCAAAATGATAATTATTTATTTGGTGGTTGGACTAGAATAAGTCGGCCTTATGCCGCAACAGGGCTATATATATATAGTGGCTGCCCGTGCATGAATATAAAAGCTGAAGAAGCTAATAGAATTCTGATGTAGACCTCTGGACTCTAACTGCCAACCAAGAACTGACAGTTTTAAAACTCATCATTAGGAATACGAGTGTGATATAATACGCAGACCCTACAATAACAAACACGCCCTGTTTTATAAATTTTGATTTACTATACAAATGTTATTTTCTAATAATTCTCTGAAGTTATCAGGATACCTTTATTCACTCCAAAGTACTGCATATATTTAAACCAACCATTTATCATAAACTGATATATGATTATTGTCGCTCTAATGCTTCTTACATGAATTAGATTACTTATTCAGTTTAACAGATTTGGCTCTGCCCTTCGTGAATACAAGACACGAAGATTACCTTATATATCTGACGATAAACATTCTACATTTTGCACTTCCTATGGTGAGAGACAGCGCTTAGAGCATTATTCTACCTCGAGAAATGAGGCTTATCTTCCTTAACTCTGCTTCCTTCAACCAACGTATAGGAGTCATGGAATGCAGGGGACATTTAGTAAACTTTGATAGAAAGTACCGAATCAAAATTAGATGTCATTTAATCCTGTTCAGTCCTTTTTGAATGAAAGGTTATTCTCATCACTACTCAATAAAAGAGTAACTTGGAAAATGTTTCCTCTGGTTTTGATTCTTTCAGAAAGGGAAGATCTAAGGTTTTAGCGCAGAAGGCCAATTATATGGGACTTGCAGTCTTAATACCCTTTGCTAGCACAAAGCGCAAAACCGTTGAGGGTGGGAGGAGGGAGGGAGGGGGGTGAGGAAAAGAAAATAAAGGGGGCAGGACAGAGTCACCGAACCATAAAAGTCAAGAAATGCTCATTTTTACTGAGATCATTCATTGGCAATCTAAGTCAAGATTTCATTTGACGGGACAAATGGCCATACTTCAAGAAGTGGTGTTATTTATGCGCCCCTTTTCTCCGTCTTCAGATTTTTGAATGATCTTGCATGCAAACATATTAGTGATTTCTTCAGAATGACTTTGAGACCATATCATTATCCATTTTTACGGGATCATTCAATCTTAATCATTTAACCCCCTCGCAGAATAACCGGTTCTGTTTTTTTTTTTTTTTTTATGGAAATGCGAGACGTCTGCATGTCATTATAAGATTTATAATCTTAAAGGTCACTGGCGTTTCTTTCCATCGTGTCAACTTTGAATGTATATATTTTGACGATGCTTAAATCTTTGACAGTACTGTCTATCGTAAAAAGAGTAATTCTGAATTTCCAATCGTATTATCAAAAGTTATCAAACGTAACTAGGTATCTGTTAGTGTCATTTTGAGGATTCAAAATATTAATGGCTATTGACTTACATTTTTGCTACAATTCTTCACCAGTCTGTCATAAATTTCCTTTGACAAAATTATGTTAATTAAATAATAATGCGGCTTCACGGAATCAACAATAAAATATCTTGCTTTGGAAGGCGCGTGTGAAAGAAGTCCGCAATATAATATTTAATATGGTCATAAAGACGCTATGGATGTGATGTGTCAATATAATAAATTCAGGTCTCATTATATCTGAGAGCTGTTTCACTGGAGAGGTTCTTCCTGAAACTTGGATCTTCCACTTAACTTTTCTCTGTCATGAAACTTTGTTCATGAAACTTCTCTCCCTTGAATAAAACCTGGCTCTCTTTCATTTACCATTTCTCATTTGCATTAAGCGCCTTTCTTTCATAAAAGTCCCTTTAATATAACTTTGATCACATTCATAAATATGGCTCATTCATAAACCTTTGCTCTTTCATAAACTTTTAATTTTTTACACAAAACTTTGCTTTCACGTAGAACTTTTATCACTACCATAAACAATGTTCTTCCATAAAACTTCCCTCTCTTTCATTAAAGTTCCCTCTTTTATAAAACTTCCTATACGTTCCCACATAAAACTTCTCTCTTTTTCATAAAACTGCCTATACGCTCCCATATAAAACTTCGGTCTCTTTTATGAGGTTTTTCTTCACCTCATAAAAATTTCCTTTCTTGTAAAAACCTTTGCTCTTTCACAGAATCCCTTCTTACTCATAAAACTTTGCTCTTTCATAAAACTTTAGTCTGTTTCGTAGAACTTTCCTCTCATTCATAAATCTTTGCGTTTCATTAAACTTTGCCCTTCACATCAATTGTTTCTTTACAAACCTTTACCTTATAACCAAGTTTCCTTAGACAAATTACCTTCCCAATCACAATCGTGGTTCTTTTACTGAACTTCGCTTTTTCAAAAAAATGTTTGCTCTCTTACATGAACCTTTGTTCCTTCATACAAAATTATTTTCTTTCATAAAACTTCCGTCTCCCTCATCAATATTTGACCTTTCTTAAAACTTTGTCCCTAACATAAAACTTTGCTCTAATTTATAATACACTGTTTTAGGAGAGAAATGCTAATGTAACTAACATCGTGTTTTCTTAACAGCTGCCAAATATCATGTAAAGTCAGTTTTTCTTTTCGCTAGCACTTTTATATTGATTTGGACGAAAAATATCATGATTATAGAAACAGCCAAGAAAAAACAAAGACATTTAAATTTGTCTGTGTTATGTTAGGATGCCATAGTTTGACACCTGAAGAACTGTTATTCGCTGGCTATTGGAAATATAGCGTTAGGCTAGAGTGGTGAATTTTTAGCTATAAACAACAATATTACATATTAGATGCTGCACTTGTAACTGGCCATTTATTTTATAGACGCAAAATTGTAAGAGATGAGATGGAGTAAGCCAAGTTAATGTAACAAAATGAACCCTTCATCAAGCGTATTTTGCTCATAGCTATAAGAAAAGTCATTGTTCCCTAGACATGCTAATTCACGCTTGAGAATTTATACACCATTCTGTAAACATAACTGGACATATTTCACTCAATCTACTCTCGCTATGTTGGAAAAACAACTGACACCTATATAAAAAAAAAAAAACATTATATACAGCAATACCACAAATAGCCGTCCATAGAGGCCATTATCCCTTCATAAAATTCATGAGATCACTGGTATAACATCATCCCCTTAGTTTAACCAGAGTTAGTAATTTTTTAGAAAAATTAATAGCATATAAAACAAGTAAAAAATGCGCCGAAGTTTCTTCGGCGCAATCGAGTTTTCTGTAAAGCCACTACAGCGTATAATCATGGCCACCGAAAATAGGTCTATCTTTCGGTGGTCTCGGTATAATGCTGTATGAGCCACGACCCATGAAAATTTAACCACGACCCGGTGGTGGCCTATCTTATATCGTTGCCAGAAGCACGATTATGGTTAACTTTAACCTTAAATAAAATAAAAACTACTGAGGCTAGAAGGCTGCAATTTAGTATGTTTGATGACTGGAGGCTGGATGATCAACATACCAATTTGCAACCCTTTAGGCTCAGTAGTTTTTAAGATCTGAGGGCGAAAAGAAAAAGTGCGGACAGAAAAAGTGCAGACAGGCAGACAAAGCCGGCACAACAGTTTTCTTTTACAGAAAACTAGAATAAGTACACTAACTTATGAAACCTTACAGAACTAAAACAACTACAAGTTAAGGTTTCATAAATCAGTGTACATATATTTATATATTGTATTTTTCAGCTTAAATGAACAGCAATGGTAGACCCCCATAGCATAAACACACGTGAAAAAATGTCAGTTTGTACTTCAGAATCATAATATACCTAACCCTTGACATTATTCACCAAACTAAAGTTAATAATCTGTTAAGGTAGAAATATTGATGCAACTGGCATGGAGCGTTATTTTCTTTCATCATACTTAAAAATGATCATGCGATAAGTTATTGTAAATATCTTGATATAGAGCTTTTCTAGAACGTACAATATATCAACTATTTTTTTTTCTTCTCTTCCTTTCCGCAAGCTCTTTCTTACTACGTTGGACAAATGATACAATCATTACAAAAATAAACACGAAAAACCAAATAAAAAAAACAAAAATCGTTATATGTCTGTATTTTGATATCCGAAGGTGTTATTCGTCTCCTATTGGCATTATGTGGTAGGTCAGAACGGTGAATTTTGAACTGTAGAGATTATGTAATAGATGGGACACTTAAAACTGGCACATCATGATATAAGAAAGCAAAACACTACAACTTAGGACGGGACAGTCACGCTTATTGTAACAAACAGCACTTCATCGTGTCTATTTTTGCTCATAATTATATAAAAAAGAATTGTTCATCATAAACTTCTTTTTTTTTTTTATAATTGTGAGAACATTATACTTGATAAGCGCCAGTTATAAGTGTTCCATGAAATATGTAATACCAAAAACAGCGGACCACAGAGGCCATTATCCCTTATTGGAAAATCGTGAGGTCACTGGCATAAAATTGGAACTTCTTGTTCATCTAGTAAGTTTAATAAGAGGCAGCCGACGATTTAAAAGATAAATTCACAACAGCAGACACCCTTAGCATAAAAACTACAGATAGAATGTTAGTTTATTCTACCACATCATAATGTACAAAAGCCTTGAAATTGTTTACCTAACTAAAATTGACAGTCTGCTAAGAGAGAAATGTGGATGCAACTAGGATACAGTGTCTTTTTTTAACACACTTGCAAATGATCATAACTGGATATAAAGCATTTGTGGAATGTACACAAAACCAATATTTTTCTCTACTCTACCTTTTTCGCAAGCACTAACTTCCTTGTCAACTTTCACGAATAACATAATGATTAAGTTTCAAAGGTAGTTTGAGTGCTGTAGAAGCACTATTAGGTAATACGGGCATTATGTGCTTAGATTAGAATGGTGAAATTTTAACAATAAGCAACATTATTGCATACCAGATACACACTTTATCAAATCTGTTTTGCTCATAATGCCCATTTACCTTTGAGCACCTACACGGTATTATATGCATTAACTGGAAAACATTTCGCTCATTCGACAATCGCTATGATGGAAAAACATCAAAAACCTATACAGAATAACATTTCTCGTAATTAAAAAAAATAGCAGACCACAGAGGCCATTATTGCTTGTCAGAAATTCGTCAGGTCACTTGCGTTACATGAGAAATTATCGCTTATCCCTTTAGTTAAACAAGAGGTAGCCATTTTTTTTTTATAATAATAGATCAAACATTCACTCGTAGCATAAAAAATATCGACAGAATGCTAGCTTTTTATTCTACATCATAATGTATATAAACCTTGAAATTATTTACCAAGCTAAAAATTAAATCATTTGTGGAGGTGGGGAGGGGGAAAGCTGATGTAACTGGTATAGTGTTTTTTTTTAATACACAAATAACCATGAGAAAAGTAACTAAAAATCTCTGGATATAGTGAAATGCACAACAGGCCAAATTTTTCTCAACACCACCTTTCCGAAAACATTTACCTATTACGTTGGACGAATAATGTGATGATTGTCAAAGCTACCAGGAAAATAGTATTAAAAAGTTTCAAGTATGTCTGTGTCCAATAGGGAACGTATTTTGACACCTGAAGCACTATTGAAAGTGTACAGTAAGGTCAGATTGGTCAATTTTGTACTAAAAACAAAAATATAGCCTAATAGGTGCGACACTTAAAAGTGGCATTTCAAGATATTCATGTTTCAAAACGGTAAGACCTGAGATGGAACAAGACAAGCTTAATGTAACAAAAACAAAGCATCGTGAAGCCTGTTTTGTTCATAAATATAAACAACTTGATTATTCCATACATTCATCTTTGAGCAATTACATTCATTCTATATACATAACTAGAAACATTTCGCTCATTCTGCGCTAGCTAAATCTGAAAAACAACTAAACCCATATATATATATATATATATATATATATATATATATATATATATATATATATATATATATATATATATATGTGTGTGTGTGTGTGTGTGTGTGTGTGTGTGTGTGTGTGTGTGTGTGTGTGTGTGTGTGTGTGTGTGTGTGTGTGTGTGTGTGTGTGTAGATATAAACATCATATTTCACAATACTAAAAATAAGAGGCTATAGGGACCACAATACCTTGATGAAATTATACGTGGATCATCGGCACACCAACCAACACTTCTCAGCTTATCCCCTGTGTTCACAAGAAAAACTAGTCGTTCTATAAATACAAAATAAATACAAAAGTAGACATCCAAAGCACACAAATTACTGACGAAATATCCTCTTCTTCTTCCAAATAATTTTGCACCGGATATGGAAGTTTAATTTGAAGAGGTCTTTAAATCACTTAGGGAACTAAATATACAAATTTCGGAAGGGAGAGCTTCTAGTTTCATGGCTTTTGTTTTTCATTACTTTACTAGATTAGCATAAAATGTAACAAATAAAAGAATAATGATATAATCCTCAGTGGTAAAAATCTAAATTTCATTAATATAAAAAGAGTGATATATTCCTCCATTATGAAGATGTTTTAATCTGTAATACTATTTGAAAACGGGTAACTACCCTGCATTGTAATAAGCTAATCCTTGGAGACAGAAGGCAAATTTGTTCAACAATGAAGATGAGTACACATCTACTTGAGAGAGAGAGAGAGAGAGAGAGAGAGAGAGAGAGAGAGAGAGAGAGAGAGAGAGAGAGAGAGAGAGAGAGACAGACAGACAGACAGACAGACAGAAGGGAGGGGTGTACTGGCGGATTCTAGTCCTCAATGAAAAGAAGGAGCTCATTCATGTGATGATGAGAAAGACAGGGTTGGGGAAGCCTAATGATTCTAGTAATAATGAGAGAGAGAGAGAGAGAGAGAGAGAGAGAGAGAGAGAGAGAGAGAGAGAGAGAGAGATTCTTGGTGAGTCTAGTCCCGTATAAAAGGATTTGTTCGCTCATGTGATAATGAGAAAGAAAGGTTTGGGGAAGCCTAATGATTCTAGTAATCACGAGAGAGAGAGAGAGAGAGAGAGAGAGAGAGAGAGAGAGAGAGAGAGAGAGAGAGAGAGAGAGAGATATTCTCGGTGATTCTAGTTTCGTATAAAAGGATTTGTTCGCTCATGTGATAATGAGAAAGACAGGGTTGGGGAAGCCTAATGATTCTAGTAAGCACGAGAGAGAGAGAGAGAGATATTCTCGGTGATTCTAGTCCCGTATAAAAGGATTTTTTCGCTCATGTGATAATGAGAAAGAAGGGTTGGGGAAGCCTTACGATTCTACTAACAATGAGAGAGAGAGAGAGAGAGAGAGAGAGATTCTCGGTGATTCTAGTCCCGTATAAAAGGATTTGTTCGTTCATAATCGATAATGAGAAAGACAGGGTTGAGAGAGAGAGTAATAAGAGAGAGAGAGAGAGAGAGAGAGAGAGAATTTATCCATACAGTAATGAGAAGGTGCAAATCTAGAGCAGAGAAAAAGTGACAATTTGTTACCTACTTTTTTTGGGAGATAAAAGAATCCCAACTACCTAAGATCCTGATATTTATGAGGATTCATGTAATTGATTGAACTAGATGCTTTACACCGATATTTGCAAAGGCCATAACATCTTTGTATATGTGAAACTGTCGTTCAACTAACATTCTTAAGACCCGTAACTGATATAAGGGAACCTTTTATTAAAAAGCAAAGGTAGAGTACAGTTTATGTTACTAAAATAAACATCAAAAATAAAACATGTCTGTTAATAAAAAAAAAAAAACCTAAGAGATAGTAAGTATTATAATTAAATAAGTATTAGATAATCAGTATTTGCAGTGAGTTGTTCTATTTTGTATTTTTATTGTAA
The DNA here is from genome assembly GCF_040412425.1 of Macrobrachium rosenbergii. Taxonomy (NCBI): domain Eukaryota; kingdom Metazoa; phylum Arthropoda; class Malacostraca; order Decapoda; family Palaemonidae; genus Macrobrachium; species Macrobrachium rosenbergii. Next base: position 36,748,631 of record NC_089793.1, on the reverse strand, counting down.
TTGAGTAACATCTTACTTTTCTTATGATCACAATGACATTGTCAGACTGTCTTTCTGCCTGTCTGTGTCTCCTACCTCTCTCTATCTCTTGGAAGAATACGAAGTACTCTGCTGTTCCCTAGGAGGATGGTATAGACTTAAATCATCCTGATTTCTTATGCAAATAACCATGAGAAATCCACTGATATTGCTTAGCATAAATCTTTGAATTTGAGAATCAGCTCATTCCTAATTCAATCTCTCTCTCTCTCTCTCTCTCTCTCTCTCTCTCTCTCTCTCTCTCTCTCTCTCTCTCTCGAAGAAGAAGAAGAAGAAGAAGAAGAAGAAGAAATTTTTACACACACCCAGGCCCACACAGACATATGGACAAACACAACACACATAATATATATATATATATATATATATATATATATATATATATATATATATATATATATATATATATATATATATATATATATATATATATATATATAATATAAATAATATTGAATAATTTGAAGATGAATCTTTTAGAATAAAGACAAATCCGTCACTTAAACTCAAATATTCTAAGACCAAGGCAAGAGGAAAAGATGCAGCGTTTGAAGACGAAATCGATTAAGAACTGGAAACATCACATGTTGAATTAGAAGCGTTTCATAGTTCGCAAATTGTAAATTGAATTTACTTTCTAAAAGCTCCGAATAAGGCAATTCAAACCGGAACAGATACTTAGAGCAAACTGAGAAACGACTTGACGACGCCATGGAATAACTTCTTGGTTAGGAACATTAAAATACTGAAAAACAAATATACAGAAAGATGGTGATTAAATGGATGAATAATGAATTACTTAACATCATGACATATATGCCTGGACATCAAAAAACACATTATGTACAACAAAATGCACATTTTTCCGTGTAGATATGAGTTAATGAATCCCTTGCATGGATATACGTACAGAATCACTAATACACACACACACACACACACACACACACACACATATATATATATATATATATATATATATATATATATATATATATATATATATATAGAGAGAGAGAGAGAGAGAGAGAGAGAGAGAGAGAGAGAGAGAGAGAGAGAGATAATCATTGTGATCCAATGAATCGGAGAAATACTTGTTAAAGATATTCAATTTTTGCAGATCTAGAAATCTAGAAATAGTTGGGAATGATTATTACATAAACTAAACTGATTATGAATAGCTCAATGTTTTCTTAGTCTGGTAATTATAAAGAAAAATCATGAAATACAAATACAGTCTCCTAGCTTCCTTAGAAGGGGAATTTATATAAGGAGATAAAAGAACTTACTCAAAGTAATATATAAAAATATATAAAAAAAATTATTATAAAAATTATACATATAACAGTGCAATAATCAACTGCTGTTCACATGAATCCCAATTCTATATAGATTTTAAAAGAAGTTCGTGGAATCTCATGAGCTTAAATTTTTTCGCAAGAACGCAAAACTGGTCTCAGTATCTTCCCTCATCATTTCTGTGTGATTCTTCAAAGTTATATAAAATCTGAACTAAACTGAATTTGAGTGACTTGTGTTATTCTTAATAAAGAACACGTTGCATGACTAAAATACAATCTGCCATCTTGAAACAGAACTGTCGAAACAATGAACAAACTTCTAGCCTCCTGGCCGACATAACATTTCTGTGGCCTGAAATCTTTCTATATTTTTCATAACCTTGCCGGTGCAGTAGTTCCTAACTCTGTGAAGCAATCTACCAGCTATGTTCGAACTTATGATTGCCTGTTTTTGTTATCTGTATGCATGTCATTTGTTAGAGAATCTATTGAATTTAGACACTGTTGCTACTGTTGAACTGTCAACTCAAGATATTTATTTGACTTTACCGGTTTTAGACACTGTTGCTATTGCTGAGCTGTCAAATCAAGATATTTATTCGAACTTATTGGTTTTAGACTCTTTTACTCTTGCAGAGGTGTCACTTCAGCATATCAAGTATAAGCTAATGATTTTAAACACTAATGTCGGTGTTGGGCTGTTAACTCAAGAAACTAACTCTCATGTGCACAATATGTTGTGCCATAAAAGTTCAGAAATTAGACATTAAACATCTGATTTTAGTTGAAGTCTAAAGAATTACAGCACCTACTACAGCAGAGGACTGAAGATATTTGTAAGGCTTTTGCCTCTGCATAGCAAGGTGAGACTTTCATGTCACAGAATATGCTATAGCCCAAGAAAATTACGACCCTTCTTCACTGCAGTCTACACATTTGGAACATAATGCCAGTGACTAATGACACGTAGAAGAAAATGGAGGCCTTCCTTTTTTATTTAAATGAAAGGTGTCTTTAAGAAAATTGAGTCTGTTGACTACAGAGAAATTCTGTTGGTTCCATACAGACTAATTAGTCAGTCTTGAGATCCGTGTTATACAAATAATAATTAGGAAACCAAGTTACCAAGCTGCTTCAGTAATTAGAGATGCAACTCATAATCTACTGGTACATAGACTTCAATCTGTACAGTGCCCAACTTCCTACGATAGTGAAGAAAATATTGCAAGCTGCAGATTCATCGTTATAAATCATCGATACTTCTAACAATAATCAAATTTGGATGAAACCGAATCTACTGATTCCGCAGGTGATTCATTCAGGAAGTGTCACCGGATTAATCTGCTCAGCACATCTGATGGGAGACCACTAAGATGAAAATGTAGTTGAAAATGCAGTTCTGTGTTCATCAGAATGTCGGCTTTGGAAAACACGTGCACTAACTATATTCTCCAGCTGTCTAATTCTCATGCCTTAACGCAATCCTTAAAACAATTCTTAATCCATCTTTTTCTCTGATTATTTCAATTACATTTCAACAAAATTCACACGTATATTCTCATCCCCAAGATTCCCAAAAGTGCCTTATTTCTAATTTCGCATCATTCCCCTTCGATCAAACCAGTTCCTTCGTCAACGACCAAAGTTACTGTGATGCCAGTGAATAGCATTAAAATTCAAACAAGAAAATATCTTTCATTTCACCGATTTATCGCCGGCTTTAAATTCATATCTGACTGTTTATACCGCTAACACCGCAATATTTTCTTAATAAGGTATTTAATTTCATCAGTTGTCATTCACACTTAAATATACAAGATCAGTCTGATTTTCTCCTCAAGAACCGTAACTATTCATGCAAATCACCTAGGAGCATTCCAAGTTACTGCTGTACGAGTTTCTCGAGAGGTGAGGTTCGTGACACATCAGATCACCCCTATGACATGTCAGGTAAGTAAGAGAGAAATGGATACGTGATATGCAGGTGAAATTTCTTATGCGCTTATCATATTAACACGAAACTTTTTCATACTCTCAAAGGAACAATTACGATTCTTCCTTTTTCCGAACGTGAAAGATCACTTCCCTGATGCGGTATAATTTGGTTAATTTAACGGAGTGACACGGAGTGCCACACAACATGTAATACCCAGAAAGGGAAAACTAGGGCACTTTCTATGAACGTGGTTTTTGTAAAGTAGGAGCGATGAGGCAAAACTTGAATTATCTGTTTATAATCTTTAGAGCGTCTCTATTATGAGTTATCACCTTCATCGGAGGAATTTCATTTCGCTTGATTACAAGAATGACGTCTTTGAAACACACACACAAAAAAAAACTAATTATTTATGAAAGGAATAAGCGAATATACTGCGATCACACAAAGGCAATGCGAAGAAGAATAGGAAACTGTTCTCTTACCACTATTGCTAACAATACCTATTACCAGGAAAGATGGCGATGCTTTTATAGCTACAAAATAACAAAATAATCTTTATGAATAAAAAAATATCCTACAAGCATTAAGAAACTTCTAAGAATATTTTCCCCTTTCGACTGAAAAATTATTTATTGTAAGAAGTTTTATTACCATATTTTGGGTAAATGCAGTTACAGAAGATTTGAATCAAGATCGTTCGTTTTGTAAGAACTCTACAAAACAAGTATATACTTTATTTAGTCGAGGATCATATGCTGGTTAACATTTCATAAAGTGAAAATCCATGAAGGAAATATCTTTTAAAAATATATAATAAAACTACAGATACAAAAGTAAGAAGAAGAAACAACAAAAACAAATATATTATAAACCTATTGAAATAAAAGTAAGTAGCAATAAAAGATTAGGAATCATTTAGGACTGTAATTCGTAAGTGTCAAACAATGCCTAGGGGAGGGGGGGGGTGCCACTGACAATGCTTTTGTTTTTGTTACTTGCATGTCCCCTAAATATTTGGCACTAGTATTCAGCCCCTATTAATTGACCACGTGCCCTGTGGTGAGTAAGATCAAGGCTTCAGTGCCCACGGAAAGATTTTAATCTGGGTACCTATTCTTGTTCAACGAAAACCGTGGTTAGTGACACGTCAGACCAGGCCACAGATAACTCATGGCAGGTCAGGTAAATGCGACAAAAGCGGATAGGTGAAATGCAGATGTAATTTCCTAAGACCATATCATATTAATACAAAACATTTTTCTGTAATTTCCAGTGAGCAATCACGATTTTTCCTATTTCCAAATGTGAAAAGTTATTGGACTGACGCGGTATATTTTTTGTAATTCAACCGACCGCCACGAAACATGTAATGCCAAAGAAGGAAAACAATAGTCACCTGTAATGAATGTTGTTTGTGTAAAGTCCGAGCAAAAAGAAAAGAGGCTGCATTATCTATCAAAATTCTTTAAGACGTGCCATTATCCTGAGTTACCATCTACATCGTAGCAATTTTTTTCTTCTTTCTGAATGTGGAAGGTCACTGGCCTGAAGCGGCATATATTTTGGTAATTCCACCGAGCGCCACGAAACAAGTCATGCCAAGGCAGGGAAAATAAGGCATTTGCCATGAACGCTGCTTGTGTAAAGTGCGGCCATAAAGAAAAGAGGCTGAATTATCTTTTATAAGCTTTAATGGGTGTCATTATTTTGAATTACCATCTTCATCGTGGGCATTCCATTTTCCTTGATTAGGAGAACGACGTCCCAGGAAATAAATAAAAGCTGTAATCATTCATGAAAGAGATGAGAGGATATACTGTGATAAAGGCAATGCAAAGAGCACATGAAAACTGTTCTGTTTACCACTATTACTAATAATACGATCACTAGCAATAACGGCGATGCTTTTATAGCTACAAAATAATTTAAATAACCGTTATTAATAAGAAATATATCAAAAGTATTAAGGAAACATATATGAATATTTTCAACGTTACGATTGAAAGAATTATTTATCGTAAGATAAATGCAGTAGTATAATGCAGCAGAAGGAGATTTGGATCAAGAACGTCCATTTTGTATGAATGCGACAAAACATATACACACATGTATATTGTACACACACAATAATAATATATATATAGTATATATATATAGAGAAAGAGAGAGAGAGTATATATATATATATATATATATATATATATATATATATATATATATATATATATATATATATATATAATAATGAGTGACCATATGTTGACTGATATTTCACAAAACGAAAATTCATGGAGGAAATATTTTCTAACAAAATACATTTAGTAAAACTACAGAAATAAAAATAAGAAAATAAAAGAGAACAAACATATTATGAGCCTGCTTATGTAAAAATAAGAAGCAATAAAAGATTAGGAACCATTCAGGAATGTAAATCCTAAGCATCAAATAGTGACTATTGCACTGACAATGCTTTTGATTTGTTACTTGCATGTTCCCTAAATATTTGGCACTCGTATTCAGCCCCTATTAATTGATCTGATGCCCTGTGGCAAGGAAGATCAAGACCTCGGTGCCCACAGAAAGATTTTAATCTGGGTACATATTCTTGTTTACCGAGAGCCGTGTTTAGTGACAAGTCAGACCAGGCCTCAGACAAGTCATGACAGGTAGGGAAAGTCCGAAAAAAGTGGGTAGTTGAAAGGCAGGTGAAATTTTTTAAGGGCTTATCATATTGATACGAAACTTTCTCTGTGATCTCCGATTTTTTCTTCTTTCTGAATGTGGAAGGTCACTGGCCTGAAGCGGCATATATTTGAAGTAATTCCACCGAGCGCCACGAAACAAGTCATGCCAAGGCAGGGAAAATAAGGTATTTGCCATGAACGCTGCTTGTGTAAAGTGCAAGACAAAGAAAAGAGGCTGAATTATCTTTATAAGCTTTAAGGTGTCATTATTTCCAAATTACCATCTTCATCGTAGGCATTCCATTTTCCTTAATTAGGAGAACGACGTCCCAGGAAATAAATAAAAACTGTAATCATTTATGAAAGAGAGGAGCGGGTACACTGTGATAAAGGCAATGCAAAGAGCACTTGAAAACTGTTCTGTTTACTACTATTACTAATAATACGATAACTATATTAACGTATGATGCTTTTATAACTAAAATAATCAAAATAACCTTAATAATAAGAAATATATTAAAAGTATTAAAAAATATATATGAATATTTTCATCGTTACGATTGAAAGTATTATTTATCGTAAGAAATTTTTAGACCACATTTTACATGCAGCAGAAGGAGATTTGGATCAAGAACGTCCATTTTGTATGAATGCGACAACAACAACAAATAACACACACACACACACATACATATATATATATATATATATATATATATATATATATATATATATATATATATATATATATATATATATATATATACATACATATATATATACTAGTCGGAACATATGTTGATTAATATTTCATAAAGTGAAAATTCATGGAGGAAATATTTTCTAACAAAATATGTATATTAAAACTACAAAAATAAAAAGTAGAACAAAAATAAAAAATGTATTATGAGCCTGCTTATATAAAAATAAGAAGCAATAAAGTATTAGGAACCATTCAAGAATGTAACTCGTAAGTGTCAAATAATGACTATGGATCTGACATTGCTTTTGTTTTTGTTACCTGCATATTGTCAAATATTTGGCACTTGTATTCAGCCCCTATTAATCAATCACATGCCCTGTGGTAAATGAGATGAAGGCTTCAGTGCCCATTGAAAGATTTAAATCTGGGTACCCATTCCTGTTTACCGAGAGCCGTGTTTAGTGACAAGTCAAACCAGGCCACAGAAGCATCATGACAGGTCAGGTAATTCTGAGAAAAGCGGCTAGTTGAAATGCGGGAGACATTTCTTATGAGCTTATGATATTGATACGAAACCTTTTCTGTGATTCCCAATGAACAATCACGATCTTTGCTCTTTCCAAACGTGAAAGGTCTCCGGCCTGACTCGGTATAATCTGGTTAATTCAACAGAGTGCCACGGAATGCCACAGAACACGTAATACCCAGAATTGAAAACTAAGGGCACTTTCAATGAACGTTGTTTGTGTAAATTACGAGTAAAAACAAAAGAGGCTGAATTATCTGTTGATAATCTTTAAGAGGTGTCATTATTTTGAATTACTATCTTTATCGTAGAAATTTCATTTTCCTTTATTAGAGGAATGACTTCCTTGAAATATATAAAAATTAGTTATTTATGAAAAGAAAAAGCGAATATACTGTTTTAACACAAAGGCAATTCACAAACTGTTCTGTAACCACTGTTACTAATAAAACTATTACTAACAGCAATGGCGATGGTTTGAAAGCTACAAAATAATCAAAATAACCTTTATGAATAAGATGTACAATAAAAGAAGTAAGAAAATTAATGAGAATGTATTCAACATTACGACTGAAAAACTATTTATCGCAAGGAATTTTTTTATCTCATATTTTGGGTAAATGCAACAATAGGAGAATTGAATGATGAACGTTCACTATGTATGAGTGCGACAAAAACACGTGCATATTAGTCGAATATACGTTGAGTATGTGTTGAATAATATTTAATAAAGTGAAAATTCACGGAGGAAATATAAAGTTTTCAAGTATCTCATAAAAAAATATAAGAGTTAGAAGCGGTAAAAGACAAATAAGTTATAAAACTGTAGAAATAAATAAATGTAAGTAGCGATAAAATAATAGGAATAATTTAGTGGCAAAGAAAGACTAAAGGGATTGATCATGCTTATTTTTACTTGCATATTCCCAAAATATTTGGAACTCGTTCAACCCCTCTTCGTTGATAGCGTGCTCCATGACAAATAAGGTAAGATTCCAGTGCCATAACGGTGATGATTTAAATCTAAATTTTCTTCTATTTCAGACGGCTTAGTTAGTAACAAGCCAGACTAGGCTGCAGATTCCTTCTGATGTGTCAGGTAAGTTCGAAAAAATGGATGGGTGATAGTAGAATAAAATTTCTTATAGGCTTATAATATTACAAGGATTTTTTTCTGTAATCTCAACTGAACCATCGTGATTTTTCCCCCTTTCCGAACCCGAAATGTCACTGGCCTAATTAGGTAAATTTTGGTACAATTCAGCGGAGTGCCACGAAACACGTAATGCCCATGAAGGAAAATGAAAGGTACTTGTAATGAATGTCGTTTGTGTTAAGTACGAACAATGATAAAAAGATGAATTATTGTTTATTCACTATTTTATATTACAACCTCCATCTTAGGAATTTAAATCCATTTTCTTTGATAGGGAGGACGATGACCTTGGAGGTAAATAAAAACTATAATAATTATGAAATGGATTGGCGAAAATACTGAGATAACACAAAGGCGAGGCAAAGAAAACTTGAAGACTGATACTGTTACCACTAAAACTAATAATACTATTACCTGCAACAGTTCATTACAAGTACCTTTCATTCTCCTTCATAGGCATTTCGTGTTCCGTGGCACTCCGCTGAATTACACCAAAATTTACCTCATCAGGTCAGTGGCCTTTCGGGTATGGAAAGGGGAAAAATCATGATGACTCAGTTGAGATCATCCTTTTTCGGACTTATCTGACATATCAGAAGGAATCTGCGGCCTGATCTGACCTGCTACTAACCACGGCTGCCTGGAAATAGGAATATGACCCAGATTTAAATTATCTCAATATATGGCACTGGAATCTTAACCTTATCTGTCATGGAGCGCGCTATAAAATACCAGTAACCTTAATGGGTAAGAAATATATTACAAGACTCAATTAAAAGGCTACTCTTAATGCTACGATTAAAAAATAAAAACTTCCCAACACAAGACATCGTCTTATCATCCTTTTGGGTAAATTCACCAGCAAGTGATTTGAATAAAAGAACGTCCATTATGTCTGAATGTGACAAAAACACGTACATATTAGTCAAGGATCATATGTTGATTAATATTTATACAGACAAATTTCATGGGGGAAATATTATTTTCTTCACGTATATAATAAAACAATAGAAATAAGCGCAATAAGCGATAAAAGACAATTACATTATAAATCTATAGAAATATTAGCAAGTGGCGATAAAAGGACTAGAAATCATTTAGGACTGTAATTCATAAGTATCAATAAGTATCAAACCTTAAGTAGGGAACTGACAATGCTTTTCTTTGGTTACTTATAGTACATTCCCAAAATATTTGGTACTCTTATTCAACCCATCTTCATAGATCACATGCCCCACGCCAGATAAGGTTAGGCCTCCAATGCCCAGTGACAGGTTCATCTGCACATCCATACCTTGAGACAATTGAAATCTGGGTACCCATTTCTTATTTCCAGAGAGCTATGGTTAGTGGCAAGCCAGGCCAGGCTGCGGATTCCTTATGATATGTCAGGTAAGCAGGACAGAAATGGGTAGGTGAAATGCAGGTGAAATTTCTTATAGATTATCATATTAATATGAAACCTTTTCCGTGAACTATCACGATTTTCCTGTTTCAGAACTTGAAAGTTCACTGGACTGATGCGATACATTTGGTGCAATTCAACGGAGTGCCACTGAATGTGTAATGCTCAAGAAGGAAACCTAAAGATTATCGCAATGGACGCTGCCTGTGTAACGTAAAGGCAAGAGGAAATAACAAGTAAAAAATTCGCCGAAGTTTCTCCTGCGAAATCGAGTTTTCTGTACAGCGTATAATCAAGGCCACCGAAAATAGATCTATCTTTTGGTGGTCTCGGTATAATGCTGCATGAGCCGCGGCCCATGAAACTTTAACCACGGGTCGGTGGTGGCCTGTCCTATATAGTTGCCAGATGCACGATTATGGCTACCTTTAACCTAAAATAAAATAAGAACTAATGAGGCTAGAGGGCTGCAATTTGGTATGTTTGAAGATTGGAAGGGTATGATCAACATACCAATATGCAGTCTCTAGCCTCAGTAGTTTTTAAGATCTGAGGGCGGACAGTAAAAGTGCGGACGGACAGACAAATAGCCATCTCGATGGTTTTCGTAATTATCTGTTTATAATAGGTAAAGGCGGCACTATTTTGAGATACCATCTTCACCGTAGGAAATTAATTTTTCTTGATCTGGAGAATGGCATTATGGAGATATATGGAAACTATTGTTTTTTTTTTTTTATAAAATGCGAATATACTGTGACAACACAAAGACAAAGACAACTTGAACACTGCTACTATTGCTGCTTCTACTAATACGAGTATTTATAGCAACAGTGACGATGCTTTTGAAGCTGAAAAATAATGAAATATCCTTATGAATAAGAAATACACTGAAAGCATTAAGATAACATTAAAATAATATTTTCAGTGATGCCTGATAACTACTTAATGTAAGAGATTTTCTTATCATATTTTGGGCAAATGCGTTTTAGTGTACATATAGATCTTAACCAAGAATGCCCCTGAAAAGATAATTACACACACACACACACACACACACACACACACACATACACACACACACACACACACATATATATATATATATATATATATATATATATATATATATATAGAGAGAGAGAGAGAGAGAGAGAGAGAGAGAGAGAGAGAGAGAGAGAGAGAGAGAGAGAGAGAGAGAGAGAGAGAGAGAGAGAGAAAATGTTCAGACACACACACACAACATCATAAGCAATTATCCTTATTTCATAAAATGAAAATCCTGGAATGAATTTTGAATTTTTTTGACAAATCTGTAATAAAACCATAATAAAACCAGGGAATAAAAAGAATATACAATAAAACAGAAGGGCATGACGAATATGAGAAAGCTCTTCCTTATCTGTGTATTAATTAAGGTGACCCTCACGTAGAAGTATTCGGGGAATGTGAGTGTCTTCGGCAGGGCGCACGCCCTTTGAACACGGCCGTATGAAGGGCTTTGTCTTCTGTCACTAAAGGCACGGCCCTCCCACTGTCTAATAACCCGTTGCTTCATTGGAGGGCCTAAAATGATGACGCTTGTACAGGGTAACTCTTTCTTTTCCCTTGCTATGCATATATATACAGTATATATATATATATATATATATATATATATATATATATATATATATATGTATGTATATATATATATATATATATATATGTATATATATATATATATATATATATATATATATATATATATATATATATATATATATATATATATATATATATACATACATATAAACATATATCTATATAGATATGTATATATGTATATATTATATGTATTGTATATATATACATATATATGTATATATATAATGTATATGTATGTATGTATGCATGTATACTTATTTTTATCCTGCAGCTCTTCCCAAATGGAAAAACTCTTATTTCATATTAAAGTTTTTCAGACAATTATTATCATTTGTCAATGAGAAAAACTCACATCTCATCTTAAAGAGAGTTATTTGACAATTCTGCCAATTATTTTCCTAAAATATCCTTATCCAAATAAATCACAGCTTCTATCATGTAATTTTATAGTAAATTTTGTGGTGAAGGTTAGAGTCTTTCTTGAGATACACATTGTAAGCAAATCGAAATTATCCTTTAAATACTTAGTGCAAATTTTAATTTTAATTTTGATCAGATTTTAGCTGCCAAGATGTTTAAGGACGAATAAACGTGATGGATGACAACAGCATGAACGTGGCCTGACACAACTGTGAACGTGGCCAGACACAGCTAAACAAGGTTTTCAGTTGTCACAGTTTATGTCTGTCCCTGTTGCACGGAAGTTGAAACACACTTGCATCGTATTAATTTCGTGTATGTACACTTTGCAAGGTATAAATATTGGTGGTGTCCATTATACTAAAACCAGAAGGCCAGTGGGCTTTTATTCATGTACATTTTGTAAGGTATAAATATCGGCGGTATTCATTACACCAAACGCAGAAGGCCCATGGGTTTTTAAGTTTCATTTGAAAAAGTACATTTCTGTTTCGTACATTTGAAATGCGTTGAGTATCATCAAGGGTTCTTATTATAAACTTACTATCATCATTCGAATAATGTACAAAAGCTATAACTTATAGTACCAGAAAGGGGTGATTACGAATTACATTCGAATTGAATAAATTTCAACGAATACGACAACCTCAGTCCTTTTTTCGGCACTGCAGTTTTGTATTACATCAGCAAGCTGCTAAAATGTCTGTAGAACAGTTATTTTAATGACTTCCATATCTCGGTTATACATAATACCGTTCGCTGGGAGTGACATTTTTATTATCGAGGCGCAGACTTAAGAATGGTCAATGTCATAATTTCTGTAACCTCAGATACATATATCTATTCGATACACGCAAATTTCTTCACATTAAAGGCTCTTAGATTTACTAGCTTTGTAGTAAATATTTAAAACCCGTTCTCTGAACGTTAGCCGCTAATACACAATCAAATTCAGGCACTGAGTCCTAAGGGTAGACTCAGACTTGGTCTCGGCCTCGGGTGGTCAGGTCTCAGTCTATACTTTGGTCTCAGAAGGTGTGGACTCGACTACAACGTTGGTGTACACTTGGGAAGGAGGAAAAGGTAAGTAAAAGACTTTCCTAGATCGTGCGCAGATACAAAGTAGATTGAAGAGGAAGCTGATGAATGTAATGGTCAGATGAGGAGTGACTGGAAGCATATCTGAGCATTACTGGGTTCAAGGAAAGTTTAGAAAATAGTTTCAGATAAAAGGTGAAATGATAGTGTAAAGGTAATTAAAACCAGTGCGTTGGATAAGAAGGCAGTGAGAATAGTATATATGGAAAAATGAGCGATGATCTAGGGTAGAAGTCAAGGAAGTAGAAGTAGACTGGGAGTTTATAATACTCCTTTCCAAGATCACAGGAACAGCAGGTACAGAAGAGTTTGTGGATACAGGAAGGCGGGAACAGAGAAGAAAAACAGCACATATTGGGATAATGAAATAAAAGGTTTGGTGAAGAGAGAAAAAGATAATCTGGGGGATAGGGATGGACAGGCTAATCGAGATGAAATTGAGAGAGTAAAAAAAAATGGCAAGTAATAAGAATAGTTGGGTGAGAATGACCAAGAAATTAAGGGAGACGAGAAAATCGTTCTACAGGAAGCGTTCTAGAGGATAGGTGAGACATAACTGTTAAATTTTATAAAGGTTAAAGAGATAGAAGTCACCGTAATAATTTTAGGGGCAAAACGTTATCTAGTATAAAAGGGAAAGTGTCAAGCTAAGATTTGAACTGAGAAAGTTAAACAGATGAGAGAAGGACTGATAGGGAAAGAACAGTATGGGTTTAGACAAAGAGGATGTGTAGCTCAAGAGCACCCTACGTTAACTATTGCGTGAGAGATTCGAAAGTAAAGGGAAAATGCTGCATGTGGCACACATGAACCTAGAAAAAGATTAGGACAGAATTGAACGTGAGACAATGTAGAAGCTGTGGTGAAGGCATTATAATATTATAGAAAAAAGGAAATTAGACAATGTGGAAGTTGTGGTAAAGGTATAATATAGTGAAAGTATAATACAGAAATTACTTCTTTTGGAGCAATGAAAAGTTTTGTTGATGGCCATGAAGTATTTGTTGAGTTATGTAACGAGGTGTAAATGTCGTTCTGAGACAGGGTGTTATGTCCCTATAAGTATTCATTAATTTTTTTGAGGGGATAATGATGCAATTAGATATAAGACAACAGATGTAGGTGCAAGTTGAGTGATTAGCAAACAAGTCGTGAATGATTAATGTTTGCAGATGATGCAGCGCTGACTACAAATAATGTTTGCAATAGGAAAATCTTGAGAGTAATTGTGAGCAAAAGCAAGGCTATGAGGGTAAACTGCAGGGATGGCTTGAGGACCATCTGATTGATGGGGGGAGGGGGTAAAGACAATTTTGACCAACTTAGTAATTTTGACCAAGTTGAACTATATACAATACATACCCTATAGGTAATGTTATACATAAAAACCAAATTTTTTATGTTTTTTTTTTTATACAATAACATTTTTCCCAGAGAGTATTTTATAATGCAAAGAAAATAAAGATTATAGTTTATCAATCTGAAAAAAAAGTGGCAAGCTGGAAGGGAAAGAAAAAACAAAATAAAAAACAAAGAGTTAATTTCAGTGTGATGAATAAATAATATGAGGATTCATTAGAATGAAAATTTTCCGCACAATTTTCATAATTAGGGAGAGTGGGAGTGGGATTTAAATGTTTATTCTCCTATATAGTTTTCATTGCCTTCCATTCATCTGCAGCAACCTTTTAAAGATCTTCTAAGTGATCAGTTAGATCACTTTCACAACGTGGCAGCAATTAGATCATATAAACGTGTTTTTTTTGTTCGGTTTCGCGCAAATAAGTTTTTAATAGCTTCAGCCTGCTAAATGACTTTTTACTTTTACATACTGAAGGTGGCGCAGTCAAAAACAATTTGAAAACTTTTGACAGATAAGGAAATTAATTATGTTCTTTATGAGCTCTTAATGCAGCATCTACAGCTGAGTCATAATTTTTTACATACATATGTGCATATATACATACACACACACACACACATATATATACATATACACACACATTATACAGTGTTTATTTAAACAACAATTACTGTCCATTTTTGACCAACTCAAAATCAACATTGAGGGGGGTAACACCGCCCGCCCCCCCGTCTCTGGTAAAATGAAATCAGGAAGATGGAGTAGTGGATGATAATATGGATGGTGAAAGGATGGAAGTAGTTGATTTATATCAGTATTTTAGAGTAATGCTAACAAACGACATTAGAATGACAGAACAGATGAATCACAAAAAAGAGGAAGGAAGAACGGTGGCAGGGTGTGCTCAAAAGATTGAAAAGGCTATGAAATATCTATGAAAATGACTGTTGAGCCAACTCTCTTTTATAGATGTTAAGTTAGCCTGTTGGGTGTGAATGAAAGAAACAAGTTGAGGCTGTTGAAAGAAACATGTTTGTTGTTATAAAATGCATAAAAAGAAATGATACGAGGAGAAATGCAGAGACATACAGAAGAGGCAAAAGGCATATTATAGGTGAATCAGACTATTTTAAGAGAGTCTAGTCTTGTAGAAAGAATGGACGACGATAAGTTGGCGATGTGAATGGATAATTCAGAGGTGTTAAGGGGAAGGACACAGAACCACCTAGAAATGGCCGGACAGGTGGCACAAAAGAGGTGCTGAAAGAGAATGGACTTGCTATCAAGGAAGCACAAGAGTATGTTCAAGATAAGGGTAAATTGTAAAGTTTGTCTAAGAGAGTTTGACATGCAGTAAATGGACTGCGTATGAAGCGGCATTTGTTGGTGGAAGTTTTAATGCAGCGAGGGTTAAATCACAATTCATAAGTTGAAGTATGAGCGTGGCAGTGACCGTTGCTTTGTTTTTCTCTGAAGCCATTCCATGTTAAATAGCTTCAAACCCCTACACACGTCTCATTAGCAGGCTGTCCTCACCCTTTGTATATTTTGCCTCAGTAATCCGCATATTAGTACAATGCCATAACTGCTTTTGTTATTATTATTAATCGTTCTGTTCATACTGATCATTGCAGTTACATATATTTCCAGCCGTGAATCATTATGTTTTTAATTTTTTGTTTTGCACAATTTCATGAATTCAGGAATACTGGCAGCCTGAATCTTTTAATTTTTCAACATAAAATATTAACAGTACAAAGTATTAAAAAAATTGTGCATTTATGAGAAAAACATGAAAACTTAGTGTACACGCCATTTAAGTTTTCATTGTTTTTCTCATAAATGCACAATGCTTTTTTTCTACTTTGTACTATTAATGTCTCATTTTGAAAAATTAAAAGATTCAGGCTGCCAGTATTCCTGAATTCATGAAGCTGTACAAAACAAAAAATGAAAACAATGATTCACGAATTGGAAATATATGTAACTGCAATGATCAGTATGAAAAGAACGATAAATGATAATAACAAAAGCAGTTATGGCATCGTTATCATCCTCTTCACAATTGTATTAATATGCGGATTACTGACGCAAAATATACAAAGGGTGAGGACACTCTGCTAATGAGACATGTGTAGGGGTATGAAGCGGTTCTGTAATTGAGGCATATAAGGGTTTTTACTAATAATAATAATAATAATAATAATAATAATAATAATAATAATAATAATAATAATAATAATAATCTTTTTCTTTTAACGTGCTTTTTCCCATTTTTTGTATGGGGCAAGCACGATGCCTTCTTTTGAAGGACTTTGATTAGGCTTTTGGGGTAGACAGTAGTCTCGATAATAATAATAATAATAATAATAATAATAATAATAATAATAATAATAATAATAATAATAATAATAATAAGAGTGTTTTTGAAATCGTTCTTATTATTTTATCGTTACGACTCAACGATCATACTAACTTCTACTAAAGCTTTCCCAGAACAGAGCCCATTTGGGAAGGGAAAAAAAATATAAAACGGCAGTCAACAGATATGTAAAAGAGCAAGAGTCTTTTACTGTCTCTGCTACACAAAACTGCAAAGGAGAAATAAGAAGCAATCTATAAATGACTAGTTGGGGGAAAAAAAATGCAACCAAATGTCAAAGAGCAAAAATACGTCCGCCATCTTGTTTCCACTAAGCTTCTCCCATTGGCCTCATCCCACCGCACTCTCCATGATATCTTCATAAATGAAAGAGATCTACAGGAACACACGCACGAACGAACGCACGAACGGAGACATACTGAAAGAATAAGAAGACTTTTCGATACTGTCAAATTTATCCTGTCGTGATGATGGCCATCTCTATTGCATCCGCGAGACGGACCTATCAATGATGCACGCAAGTGTCAGGGTAGTAAGAGCGGGAAGTCGAAGGGTTTCAGGTGTGCCATCTGACATACTTTCATGAGGGCCGAAGAAAGGCCTGGATGCCGTCTGTCCATTCGAGAAACAACGGATAAATGCTACATCTCTGCGAAATGAGTGATTACTGATGAATCTAGTACGAGATTCAGGGAGTTTACGGAATTTGATCTTAAAAATCGGTTCTTTGATATAGTCTTTGGGACAAGCATGCTCCATACTTTTAAAAAAGGACACTGCTGCTTGCCGTATGAAAAGGAGAATGTTTCATACCATAAGGAAAATGAGAATGCTTCAATCTGTAAGAAAGAGGAGAATACTTCATATTATGAGAAAAGGAGAATGTTTCATACTATAAAGAAAATGGGAATGCTTCATACTGTAAGAAAGAGGAGAATGCTTCATACTATGAGAAAGGAAGAATGTTATATACTATAAGAAAAGGGAGAATGGAGAATACTTCATGCTATAAGAGAAAGGAGAATGCTTCATACTATAAGGAAAAGGTGACTGCTTCACACTGTAAGAAAAAGATGACTGCTTAATACTATACGTGAAAGGAGAACTCAGAATTCTTCATGTTATAAGAGAAGGAGAATGTTTCATGCTATAAGAATAAGGAGAATACTTCATATTGTAAGAGCAAGGAGAATGCTTCATATCGTAAGAAAAAGGAGAATGCTTCATATTATAAGAACAAGGAAAATGCTTCAGAGAAAAAGGTAATGTTTCATACTATAAGAAAAAGGAGAATGTTTCATATTATAAGAAAAAGAAAAATGCTTCATACTTGAAGAATAATGAGAATGCTTCATACCATAAGAATAGGCGAATGTTTCATATTATAAGAAAATGCGAATGTTTCATATTATAAGAAAAGGGAAATGTTTCACATTATCAGAAAAGGAGAATGCTCCATATTATAAGACATAGGAGTACATCCTTAGAAAGGGATCTTTTTGGAAGACCTAGAGGGCGCCATTAAATAAAAAAACTACTCGCTACGAAAATAGATGGGATTCAAGAGGAAAAAATTCGCCCTCATCATGAGTATTTGTAATGAAAATGAGACCCAAAAATGAGTACTGTAGTCTTCCCGTGGTGGTATCAACGTAACTTAAACAGTTTATGCAAGCATAAAATATAGTTACAACTAATCTTAACACAAGCAGAGTTAAAGGATGTACATGTATTAAAAAACACTTACATTAATTTTCATGTATAGAAGTCCAAATTAAAGAATGTCAACTGAAGAATAACCACGAGTGAGGGATTCTTTAGATATATTCCAAAAATCTGCTTTTAAAACTAATTTAACAGTTCTGAAACCAAATGTCCAGTTCCAAATTAACAATTATTATTAGATTTCACTTTTATCAGGCAATATAAAGCATTCATTCTAAGAATACATTCTATAGCATTACAGACGAAATTCAAACTCTAGTCTACCAAATCTACTCACTCCAAACGAAGTAAGTCTTTGGATAATGGAAAATCTTGACACTTACTGCCATTAACACCCAAATTAAAAGTGACAAAGGAATATATAAATGGAAAACAATCAGGGTTTATGCTAATCCTGGAATTCTCAAACCATAACTCTTATAACACATGTCCCTTGAAAAAATGCGACATATTCATACGATGCTGAAATTGACATTGTCCAACATTGGTTT
The DNA here is from genome assembly GCF_040412425.1 of Macrobrachium rosenbergii. Classification (NCBI taxonomy): domain Eukaryota; kingdom Metazoa; phylum Arthropoda; class Malacostraca; order Decapoda; family Palaemonidae; genus Macrobrachium; species Macrobrachium rosenbergii. Next base: position 36,729,751 of record NC_089793.1, on the reverse strand, counting down.
CTATTCGCAAATTAACCAACTTATAGAGACATATTGTAAGCTATTTAACGCTATTTTAACAATGCGTGAGGTCTACGAATAAGCCTTTTCCATTCAGGCACAATGTATTTTTCACCATATGAGCAGATATTCATTAATGACCGTATTTACAGTACAAACCCTTTAACACTACTTTGTATCATTAGTATTCCTAATCGTGAAGTATTGATGAACGGGTTTCTACAGTATGAAATGAGTGAGTGAGTACTACAGGTAAACAATGAAAATACTGATGAGGAAAAAAAAACTGAAATAAGAATGTTTAAATATAAAAATAAATTAGTACATATGGGCTTAAATAAATGAATGCACATAAATATTAGCTGAAAACAAACACAAAGTATGAAGTAAAACAAATGAAGACAACAGGCATGTTCCTTCATGGTAACATTACAGGTATTCAAGAAGTCTCAAGTCGCTGTAAAGAGTAACTCTATCCAAGACTTTTTTTTTTTTATACAGGAACGTTATTATAAATCAAAGACTTTAAAATAAAAGAGAAAAAGCAAAATATTCATGACATTATCTAAAACACAGTCAAAGCATTACCTAACTCTGAAACCTTTGTGCTGTTCCTATAACCGTCAATATTCTCCAAAATATTAAGGCAACGTGCTTACCCAGATCTTTCTTCCGTATTTTTATATAGAGGCTAGTTGTGAGAACAGATGGCCCCTGGCTGAACGACGCCAAGTCTAAACGTGGAATTAATTATCAGAAGGTAATTAACATACTGCGTTATATTGTATAGCGATGGAACTTAAGATATCCCAAATGAACATTAGTTCTCTAATGCTGAACTAAAATATATCTATGAATAGTGAATAACCATAGTGTATTTCCTATTCGAAAGCCTTATAGGCAGCAGACTAATGCCCGTATCCTGCCCTGGCCGGAAGGAAAAGAAGAAAACGAGAGGAGAGTAAATAAGCAACATATAATACATTAAAAATAGTTTTCGAAGACTCTAAACAAAAATGGGGAAAAATGAAAGCTGCTACGAACAAGTCAGATGCTGGAAATTTATTAGGCTGAATGATGTGAAAGGATTTCCCGCTGTATGAGAAACAGAGGAATTTATGTGAAGTCCTAAATCTTAGTAGAATTTATGCCACTGGTCTTTTCTATAATATATCCTCTGCTAGTGTATACATTCCTGGATCTCACAGCAATCTTGTATGATTTGGTTTCATGTTTTCATATGAAACGGGATGACCCAAAATCCTAAATCACGTTAAAAAAATTACATATTCATACAGCAGTAGGTATATTTCACGTCAAGGCATATGTGTGACAAAAAAAATCATCTGTATAATTATGTTAATTTACCATTCTTAAACTGGTCATGATACCATTCTAACATAATGAAGATGTCACTTAAAAGTTAACTAATAGTACTCCAACAAATTGCGAGATTGTTTATAAAGATGAAAATTAAATACTAAAGGAATAAGAGTATATTTTCGAAATAATAAGGGACATAGCTTTTGTTAAAAAAATAAGGAGAACTTTCAAATCAATTGAAAGGAATCTGGTGTTTAAGGCATAAAATAATCAAGAACGTTTAATTTCAGTTACTTATATAATTACTGGTTATTACAAAGTAATACACAAATATGTTTCATGGTGTCAATTTCACTTGTCCGTTATTTTCTTACTGCAGAAAACAAGATAAAAATCCGAATAATGAAGAACATTGCCAGCGCTTCTTGGCATTCACATTGTAAAATATTCAATGCATATATACATAATGAAAGAAATAATACTGTTTCTTGACACTAATATACTGCACTAAAATTCAATACAGATCCGCATAATGGAAATTATAGATACTGACATTCATATCATAAAACGTTCGATGCAGATCGGCATAATGAATAAAATGGTTGTTCCATGACAGTCAGATCGTATGGATGCGATAAGTATTAGCATAAAGCAGCGATTATTTTTGAAATTTTTGCCGTAATAAGGAAATGAAACACAACGTAGCATCGCGAAAAAAATTTGCTTTTTTCTTTTGCATTCAAGTCGTCCAAGAATTACGATACGGATTCACTTGATGAAGATATTTATGTCGATCCTTGGGCTAATAACAATGACAAAGAGTTTTCTTGGTGCTTTAAAAGCAAATAAATGTTTGCAATCATTATAGGAGTAGAGCATTTATAATACTGAGTAATAAAACACACTGGGAGGCATTTTCTTGCCAAAGCTTGCAAGTCAAATGTCCTCCTATGAGTATTAAAAAGAAAAATTGCTAGTCTTAGCAAGAACACAGAATTACATCCGTTCGTATTATTGAAAAAGACAGTAGTAAATCACCGTATAGTTTGTACATTTTAAGAAATGCTTCCTATATAACAAGAACAAAAGTTTAGTTTAGTTTAGTTTTATTGAAGGTATACTTATACATTACTTCATATATTTACAGTAAAGCCACAAAAGCTGTAATAGCTCATGTTGAGTGCTATCTGGAAACTTGCCCAATCAGACAAGAAACGATAAAACGTTGCATACCAGAACATGAAAGAGATTAAAATCATAAATCACACAAGTTGTTCGTTAAATAGTTAAAGAATACGGAGTACAAAGGCTACTAGATTTCACCAAACCCTACAAAGGTATTTATCGCTCTTTCATTAATAGAGATTTATATATATGTTGAGTATTTGGTACACTATTATTAAATAAAAATTATGGTAGACTATGGTGCAAAGTAGTAATCTGGTGAGGTAACAATCTCCTCTCGATTTTCTTGTATTACAAGTATGTACTTAGAAATAAGGCAACAAAAGAATATTATATCAATCAGGACATGTCCCACACCGTCAGTGTTTTAAAAACTTAAAATGAGTGTATCTATTAAAGCTGATTAATTTTAGGTTTAATCCATCGAACATTTCTCCAGTCCTCAAAACAAGTGCGTCATGAGTCACTTCCACTCCCAAAATCATCCCAAACATTATTAATATGGGAATTCAGTCAATAGGGAGTGGGCATACAGGCTCACGTATACCAATAAATGTCCTATATATTCGGCATATATTCAAAGTTACGTTGTTAATATGTTTAAAGAGAGATCACGCGTTAGTTATAGTCAGTCCTAAGTATTTAAACTCATTCGCCCATTCAATGGCCCTGCCTGAGCAAAATGAATCCGGTAAATTCTGAGCTGGGCACAAAGAACAAATAAAGTCTGTTCACTGTTTTTGGACTTTGGTACAAGCATACTGGCTTAAGATAGTTTTATATGTCAAAAAGTTAACATTATTAAATAAACCATGTAAACAACATGGTGTGAAAATAATCCACGTCATTAAAAAATAAAACCGCAAATTGCAAATGGAACCATAAGGAATTCAGTAAGAATCATTATCAAATACATAGTTTCCTATTTTCAAGAATGATCAATCTAAAATCAGAGTGTATCCTATTTCAAAAGACATAGTTTCTATTTTCATAAAAAACGGGTCTAAAATCGGAGCATATCCCATTTCAGAATAATTATTGCTTTCCATTTTCATAAATAACGGGTCTCAAGTCGAAGCATATCCCACTGAAAAATACATATTACCTCCTGTTTTAAAAATTATCGGATTTGAAATCGGAGCGTATCCCTCTGAAAAATACATATTTTTTCCTATTTCCATAATTAATGGGACTAAAATCGGAGCATGTGCCTTTTCAAAATATTTTTTTTTCTTATTTCCATAATCGACAGGTCTAAAATGGGAGCATTTCCAGTTTCCAAATGCAGTTTCTTTACTATTTACATAAATAACGGGTCTTAAAACTGAGTATATCCCATTTCAAAATACACATTGTTCAGTTTTTTTAATAATTAACGGGCCTGAAGTCCGAGCATATCTCATTAAAAATGCATCTAGTTTCTTATTTTGATAACGGGTCCAAACTCAGAGCGTACTTCTAATTCAAAAACCATATTGTTTCCTATTTTCATTACTAATGGGTCTAAACTCGGAGCACACTCCTTCTCAAAATGCATATTATTTCCCCTTTTAACAATTAACAGCTCTAAAATCAGAGCATATCATATTGAAAGAAAAATATTTTTAATTGTTTTTGTGATGAACAGGTTTAAAATAGGAGCATTATCCCATTGAAAAATACATTTTGCTTCCTGTTTTTGTAAAAAATTTCTAAGATCGGAACCCACTCCATTTCAAAATGAATGTCGCTTCCTATTTCATAATTAACAGGTCCAAAACCTGAGGAAATCCCATTCAAAATACATGTCACTTGTTTTCATAATTAGCAGGTCTAAAATGTGAGCTTATCCCATTTCAAAATTTATACTGTTTCTTGTTTTCATAATTAACGGGTCTACAGTTGGAGCATATCCTACTGAAAAATACATATTACTCCCTGATTTCATAATTAACAGGTCTAAAATCGGAGCATATACCATTTCGAAATACACATTACCTTCTACTTCGCAATCAAATTGGCGCCTATTCCATTTCGAAATATATATCGCTTCCTATTTCGTAATCAGCAGGCCTAAAATCAGAGTTTATTCCATTTAAAAATGAATATCGTTTCCTATTTTAATAATCAACAGGTCTAAAATCGGAGCATATCCCATTTTAAAACATACATTGTTTCACATTTGGATAATTAAAAGTCTAAAATCGGAGCACATAGTCTTCCAAAATGCATACTGCTTTCTATTTTACAAAATAAGGGATCTAAAATCGGAGCATATCTTATTTCAAAATACACATTATTTTGTATTTTAATGATTGACAGCAAAACTCGGAGGATATCCTCTTTCCAAATGCAATTCTTTTTTCCAATTTCATAATTAACAGGTCTGCAATAGGAGCATATCCTCTCATAACACCAATCGTTTCCTATTTTCATAATTAATAACGGGTCTCAAATCGGAGTACACCCAATCTCAAAACTTAATTTTTCCTATTTTCATAATTAACAGGTGCAAAATCTGAATGTATCCCATTTCAAAATACACATTGCTTCCTATTTTCCTAATCAACAGGCCTAAAATCGGAGCAGATTACATTTTACAATACATAATGTTTTCTATTTCCATAAAATATTGACTATTCATGGTACTATCCTCTAAACTAGGGCCGTCCAAGTTGTTTAGTCTGAGGGCCACTCTTGAAAAAAAAAAAAGTTATGCAGGGCCACCTGTATGTATGTATGTATGTACATACCGTATGTGTGTATATGTATATATATATATATATATATATATATATGTATATATATATATATATATATATATATATATATATATATATATATATATATATATATATATATATATATATATATATATATATATATATATATATATATATATATATATATATGTGTGTGTGTGTGTGTAACACAAAACGGATGCCAATGAAACTTTTCTTTGTAGTTATTGATTTTGCAAAGAATGTTTCTTCTATTCAGGAAAAGCGGTAAATCTAATTTTTATGATATAAAAAAAGATAAATATACTTTACTTATTTTTCTCTAGCGGGCCACTTTCAAAATCAAACGGGCCACTTTTTTTTTTTTTTTTAATATAATACTGTACGTGAATATATCAAAAACTTTATTAAATCTGGAAAGAAACACCATTTCTCAATGATATGCCGTGATTAAAAGCAAAACAATTGTGTCTCGGAGGAAACTAAACTGGTCTGGGATAAGCAAGTAGTAGTAGTAATAATAATAATAATAATAATAATAATAATAATAATGATAATAATAATAATAATAATAATAATAATAATAATAATAATAAATAAAAATAATAAATAAATAAATAAATAAATAAGTATGACATAACGTATGGCAAATTCGTTAGAGAATACGCAATATTTGCCTTACAAAACAGCAATACACCGTCAAGTAATTACCGGAAGTACCAGTTGCACCATGTATTACTAAAAAGATGTACTAATTTAACGTTATTCCGGAAAAAAGAAAGCATTATCTGTTATTTTGTGGCGATACCTGTTGCTGTTACTTCAGACATAAAAAGGGAGCCAAGAGGTATATATCTTACATTTTCGAGGATAACCCTACTCATGTACTTTAACTTTTTTTCCCCCTTTTTTTTTCAAGGAATGGCGTAAATTAGGGCGTTAAGTGTCCCCGTCCCGTTGGTGTAAACATGTAAAAAAAAAAAAAATTAAAATAACGTCTTGTAAAAATGAGCGGGGAAGGGAGTTCCATACTAATTTTGTCTTTTTTTTTTTTAATGGGTTGGGTTCTAGATAAGAGTATTACGCTCCCCTGTCCCGTTAATGTTTACATAAAAATTCAACAAAAAAATGGGAAAGAGGTTTTTGTAGAAATAAATAGGAGGGATAATCCATAAACACCTTGACACTTGATCGTCTTGTGGCTCGGGCTGCGTTAAGACTTAATGAAGTGCTAATGAGGGTAATGGAAATATTCTGCTTTACTTTTTATGACGGGAAAGAAGTGTTAATTGCCGTAATTATACGGAAATCGTTTTGGTAGTCTAATAATGAGAAAGGAAGTATTTGAAAAATATAGTGCTGTTTACCTCGCATGATAAAAGGAAGGCATTTAATTTGGAATTAATGTTAAATTAAACGTTAACAAGATTAAAAACCATCAAAAACGAAAAAACAAAACTCCATACATAGAGACTCATTCTACAGGGAAAGTATTTAATGGGATTAAGTGTAAATAAAAAATTTTAAGCATGTGACGCATAATACCAAAAGAAGAAAGAGCTGTCATATTGCACTATAGCTATTCGTGGAAAAACCCCATTCTCACAAGTTTAACACTCAAAATGAATAAATGTAATATAAGGAATGCTAATCCAATATAAGAAAGATTACCCTTTCGTATTTAGTAACAAATATGTATATCTGAACGTAAGCAATGGATTAAACTGTGAAGAAATACTTTTTGCAATGTCATATCATCAAAATACAAAGAAATAATTGATCGTTTGGGTTTATCCTTAAATTGGGGGATTACACCATAATTGATTTTTATCTTAAATTATGGGGATCACGCAACAATTGATTTTAATCTTAAGAAATATCTGACGTCCAGAAGCCAAAGGCCGAATAATAATAATTCAGACTGATTCCTTGACTGAAATCTTACATCGCAACATTTAAGGTCATAGAATGATATGATGTCCATAATATTAACTTACTTCCTAGTTACTAGAGGTAATTATAAGAATGAAAGAAAACCACGTTTTTTTTTTAAACTGCATGATGGTAATCAATTACGTATTTCCGAGAGGTGATAACAATCATTAAAAACAAGATGTGATTTTCAATTATGAGAGAAACAGTAAGGAAATGTTACGGTTCCTTGACGATTTGATAAAACCTCTGTTATAATTACTGTTGAATATCCAAAGCATTTTCGCCGTTCCTATAAGAAAAACGAATAAATATCTTTACAGCAATATTTCCCTGGACGTAAACAAACCTGTTTAAAGTAGTTAAAAAAAAAAAAACAATCGCAGCCTTAGATACAAAATTTCATAATACATGTTAGTGAGGCGCACAGTACGCTGCTTATAGACGTTCATAAAACATATGCTTTCCCCTGAAGTGATGACAAGGGTTTCTTAAAGATGTGATTTGAGTAATATGTTTTACTAACAAGGATATAGTGGTTGTAACTAAGGATAAATGAAATTGTAGACGCATTAATGAATAGGTCATAAGAAACAAGAACTGCATCCAAGCCATAATCATAAGAAAGTGTTATTTCTCT
>NC_089793.1:36706951-36714451 GCF_040412425.1 Macrobrachium rosenbergii | reverse complement strand
TGAGTACCGGAGGGGCAACATCATTCGGGCATATATATATGAATGTATTTATATAAAATAAATAAATAAATAATAAATATATAAATATATATATATATATTTATATATATATATATATATATATATATATATATATATATATATATATATATATATATATATATATACACACACACACGTGAATGGGTGTCCTTACTTTGCTCATTTCTGTGTGTGTGTGTGTGTGTGTGTGTGTAAAGCCATTGGCCTCAATTTCATGAACGCTTGTTTTCCAAATATTTGGGGGCACATTTTTCTACCGAAGGAAATGAGGCTTAAGTTGGTGTAATTGAATGACCGTGCTTATGATGGGCTTTGAATCTTTCGTATAAAGTGTCGAATGCCCATTTCTCTATCCAGAAGTGTAGGAATTTATTTTAGCTCATACGCTTATATATCTGTAGAAGTTATACGTACTGGGGCCGACGCAAGCCTATCCTTATTTCTGAAAGGCAATGTTGAGGAAATTTGTGGGCTGTCTTTGCGACTGCGTGTATGTATGTATGTATAAGTATGTATATGATGCTGAGCAGGAGAAAATATGGACTCTTCAAAACAAAATATTATCTGTATGCTTAGTTATTACTGATATGCCTGCGCTTCTTATATTCTCATACAATAAAATGTTATCTACTGAAGCAGATAAATTCTATCCTTAATTTTAGACACAAGTAGACATTTTAAAATTCCATTAGGCTTATTTGCAATATTTTCCTGTTAGAAGTGAAAAAAAAAACAAGTAAAAAAGAGCCGAAGTTTCTTCGGCGCAATCGAGTTTTCAATACAGCGAAAATAGATCTGTCTTTTGCTGGCCCCGGTGTAATGCTGGATAAGCCATGGCCTAAGAAACTTTAACAATGGCCCGGTGGTGGCCTGTCCTATATCGTTGCCAGACGCACGATCATTGGCAACCTTAACCTTATATAAAATAAAAACTACTGAGGCTAGAGGGAAGCAATTTCGTATGTTTGATGATTGGACGGTGGTTGATCAACACCCCAATTTTCAGCCCTCTAGCCTCCGTAGTTTTTAAGATCTGAGGGCGGGCAGAAAGTGAGCGGACGGACAGACAAAGCTGGCACAATAGTTTTCTTTCACAGAAAACTAAAAATGGTAGGTCACAAAAGCAATAAAATTCTGTAAATCTCATGTGTCACCAGAGCATGTCATGGAAGGGCCAGTGCAGTGTCAGTAATACTAACGGTCTTGCTCGGTACTTCTTGTGAGTATTATGGCAAATACGTAAAGGGAAAATTTCTCCTGACTTCATCTTTGCATTATGCTTCAACAATCAGACGGAATAATTTCAATATCAGAATGTACCTTAAAGAAAAATTAAAGGGCATTTCTGCTTATATAAGTAATATATTCGAGCGAAAAATAGTTTATCTGTGGTTAATATCAAAATGGTGTTAAAAAAAACGACTGATGACTGTATTTCTATAAGACAATTTTTTATTTCTAGGAATGTTATACCTTGTAAAAAACGATTCCTCTATTATATTTCCTCGGTAAAAGATAAAAGTTAAAAAGCAATAATTATAAAAAGAAAACTGAACATAATGAGTGTCATAACTGATTAATGTAGCAGAGATCTATATCTGTTATTTATCAGATAAAAAATATGAATAACGTTGTAGTTTTTTAGAATGAAAGAGTATGAAGTATGAGAACGTCCGGTATATGTTATTTTCATGTAAACATTGTTCGAAATTAGCTAGATATCTATGGGGAAGAATAAGGCGTTAATATTTATAGGGGCTGGCGATTTTTTTTTTCACATTTCCTACCTTTTTGAAATTTGAAAAAAATATATATATATATATATATATATATATATATATATATATATATATATATATATATATATATATATATATATATATATATATATATATATATATATATATATATATCTTTAATAAGCTTTTTATACGCAACATTTAAAACATAATATACCAGAAAACTCCTTAGCCATAACATAAACATGAAGTGCAAACCTTTATTACAGAGTCTATCAGGTGACACTACAAAACAAAGATACAAACCATTGCGTATCTTTACGACACCCTTGTAATGACGAAGATATCTCTTTGTGAACTTCCTTCTTATACAGCTACTTTGCTGTCAAGCTCTCGAAAAGCAACGAGTTTTAAAGAAGAGTAAATTCAAAGATATTGGCATAAGATCCTTTTTATTGTACAGCTGACAGAAGATAACATTTCTAATTACAGTGATAATAACCATTTTAAATAATTGGTAATACGCCTAATGGTTTAACAATCACAAATATATCCACATATCTGGAGAAACCACGCTTTGAAAAAAAGATCCCAAGAAATAAACAATATCACACTAGCATATTTTTCACACCTTGAGAACGATGCTCTCAAAATGCATTGGCAAGAAAACCATAGAAATCCCTCGCTGAATGTTTATGTTTCACATTTCATTTAACAAGGGAACCCTTGCCTAATAGATAATGACTCGCAGGACAAACGAAGAGGGGTCAAGTTTAAAGCGGAAGTCAAAGAAATTGTGTTAATCAGCACCTATCAACTGTTGCAATCATCGTAATTAGGGGACACTGGTGTCGAAGGGGAATCTTTGAAAGACGTTCGCATTTTGTTGCATGGAGATACGTTTGAACCGGAATTTGGAGTTAGTATATATATATATATGTATATGTATATATATATATATATATATATATATATATATATATATACATATATACATACATACATACACACACACATCCATACATCCATACATACATACATACATGTATATATATACATATATTATATATATATATATTATATATATATATATATATATATATATATACATATGTATATATTTATACATATGCATAAATAGTACATATTACACAAGTACTATATGAGTGGTTTAGTGCCAGTCCGTGCTCCTTCTTAACTATTCGATTCCTGGCATCGCCGAGGAGTCATGTATTCATTGAGTTAGACTTAATGAAAGCTTATGTTTATTATTAACTTGGCATTGGCACGTAATTTGGCCCCTCTCCGTATACATCATTGTTACTCCTTGTTTAATCTGAAAATTATATTCAAACTAATATTCTGTCTTATAGAATTTAGCAATTTCTCAAGAAAGGTACAAAAAATCCAACCAGTACCTACCAAGATAATAACAACAACAACAAAAATAGTTATATGGAGAGAGAGAGAGAGAGAGAGAGAGAGAGAGAGAGAGAGAGAGAGAGAGAGAGAGTTAATTCTTTTGTTTTCCACAGCAGAAAATTTTTTTTTTGCCAATTTCTTTAGGATTGAAAGAATTAGTTTGCTATACTTTGCCATGGAATGGCTTATGTAAAATTACAATCCTGTACATTAACAAAAAGCAATAACAACAACAACAACAACAACAAATAATAATAATAATAATAATAATAATATAATAATAATAATAATACACACATAATAATGTGTCTCTCCACTATCACCGAAAGTATAGTAAACATACCAAATGCAGTAATACGAGAAAACTTGCAGGTTTAAGCGAATCATATGAGTTGCCTAATAAGTGACAAATAAAGATGCGATACATGAATGGAAATGATCATGGAAAAAATTGCATTAAATGAAATTTTTCCCGACAGTGCCTTTATTATAGAGTGAATGATTCTCACATACTCAACATATCTAATTCGCCAATAAATATATGTTCCTTACTTACTATTTGTTTAAAATTTTTATTTGTCAAATGTATCAATTACTTACTATACCTCTATTACAAAGAGTACTTTGAGACTATTTCAGGGATTAAATTAATAAGGAGAAAATGGGAAGATTGGATTAATTTATAGAGAGTTGTGGTCCTGCCTTTTTCGTGTTGTGGTCAAGGTTTTTATTATTGAAAAATTAGTGAAAAATTACTTCCGATGTAAAATTTAATTTAATGCAGATACACTAGCTTACTAAAATCATCCATGAAAATATTTTTCTCGCTAAATTTTATAAAAAAAAAAATACGCTTCATGTTTCCTGTTAAAGAATCATAAACATTCATTTCATTAATCCATTACATTCTCTTTTAATTCTCAATTAAACAAATCGTAAGACTTTTAACTCATTAGTAGCACCATATTATTAGGTAAACCATTTAATTTCAATTCACATATTAGTAGCTGGTCAAATATTTACTTCATTAGAATATTACTGAGAAAGCCGTTTCTTTCCACTTCATAAATTCATTGGTGGTCCAGCATTAATCTATTATAACTTTACTTTTACTAGACAAGTTATTCAAAATTCCTTTTCAAATAACTGTAGATAAATATTCATTCAATATCATCATCAGAGAAGCCACTACGTTTTACTTCTCAGATCCATCAGTTGTGAAACAATGATTTGATTAAAATATTCCTAAGCAGGGCCACTTCATTTCATTCCTCAAACTAATTAGTGGACAAACATTCATACACTAGAATATTATTGTCGTTAGATATGCCATTTCAGTTTACTCCTCAAATCAGTATGTGGTAAAATATTGAGGCAGAACTACTTCACTATTTTTGCTTATTTATTACAGATTTAAAAACTAGTTTGCTATACTTGCCATGAAATTGGATGGAAAATATTTCAATCCCTTCACATTAATAATAATAATAATAATAATAATAATAATAATAATAATAATAATAATAATAATAATAATAATAATAATAACAAAAACTTACCTGTAGCTTTCAGCGAATCAGAGGAGTTGACTAGTAAGCGATAAATAAAGATACGGCACATGAATGGAAATAATAAAGGAAAAAATATATTAATGAAAATTATGATACCTTATTTTATACACCGAGAGATTCTAACATATTGTAAAGGTAGTAATAAGGAACTGCTTGATATTTTCATCATCATGAACCGCATTTACTCTGTAAATCATGATTAATGTTCCTTATTTACCTGTCTGTTTGAAATTTATTTATCACAGCTGGTCAAACATTCACTTCATTGGAATACTTGTGAGCGGTTTCATTTTACTTCAAAAATTAATTGGAAGTTCAACATTCATTCATTATAACTTTTGTTTTACTAAACATGCTATTTCATATCCGTTTTCAAATTTATGTATAGACATTCAATCATCAGTATATTATTTTAATTTGACAAGTCATTTCATTTTACTTCACAAAACCATCAGTTCTGGAAAAAATCTTTTCGTTGGAAAATTGCTTATGGAATTAGTGGAAATTAGTGGAAAAAAATCCATTCATTAGAATATTACTATCGGGCATGTGCCATTTTACTTCTCAAATCGGTAAGTGGTAAAACATTTGTTTCTTTAAAATATGCAAAGGCAGATCATTTCACTTCACTTCTAAATAAATAAGCGGACAAACATTCCCTAATTAGAATACCATCATCAAACAATCATTTCAATTCACTTTTCAAATCAAGAAATTATAAGCATTCATACTTAGACGAGCCATTTCTTTTAATCTGTGAAATCAATAGGTGATGAAAATTATATATATCTAAATATCACTGTTACTGGGCACATTCCATATCAAATAAAAAAAATGATAAAACAGTAACGTCATTACTTACTAGACAAGGCATTTCCATTCAGTTTGCAAATCAACAAGTGGCCAAGCATATTACTATTTCTGCGTGGTCGAATATTCAATCACTTATTAGAAGATTAGAAAAGGATACCATTTCATTCATATATACACCAGTATAAGCTATCGCGAGTGAAGATTTATAATCGTGTATGTTTTTTCACTTCTCAAATAAATAATCTGCATATTATTCACTAATTATACTATTTTTTGGCAAGCATTTTCATTCACACAGTCTGGTAATAATAGTTCATGCAGAGAGTTATTGGTAGTTAAGACTAACAACATCAAAATTATCATAGATCAAATGCCAGTAACAAGTACAGCATTTTGTGAACTATTATTATTAATAATGTTTAAATTACAAACTATTAGTATATTTGCTTAAATAATTGATTTACTAAATTAGGGTCAAACCGGGTATAGTTTGCTCTTAAAGGCAAGTAAATGGTTTCAATACTATTTATAACAAAAACACCTGTCAACAACGGTCTTTACATTCCCTGCACTTATTAGAAAGAGACCTTTTTATTATTAATCTCCAATTTCATAGTTTGTTAAATTGCTTTCTTTAATTAACTGAAACTTAAAATTTATCACAGTTCTCAAAAAAAAAAACTCTCCTAATATCACAAAGTAAATAAAAAATAAGTATTGCGTCAATTAAAACACAACTGTAGCCAGTTACATACGATACAATTAAAATTTTACATTTACAAATTATAAGACAATGATGAAAAGTTTTACTGAAAAAAACCGTAGGAAATATCGAATTTCCTTACCTGCATAAATTCCCTTAGGTTATTTTGTGATCAGTTTATCTATAAATGTATTACTTTTACTTGCATTAAAAGTGTCTGGTAAATTATGATCTTCTATTGCATACCTCATTAGCTGGTAAGGTGCTGACGAGGCTAACCAATTAGCAGGTAACTTGTCTTAATAGCTGAACTCTCTCTCTCTCTCTCTCTCTCTCTCTCTCTCTCTCTGAAAATGGTGGGCAAATTGATAACAACTAGATATGGGATGGAAAAAGATTTTCATTTAGTTTAAATACTAAATTAACCAATGGATTAATTTAATCTTCCCAATTATTTAATGAATTGCCGTGATTATAGTAACATATATTACAGTAATATTATATATATATATATATGTATATAAATATGTATATACATGTATATATATATATATATATATATATATATATATATACTGTATGTATACATTTTAAAGACACAAATGTGTATGCATTTGTGTATATATATTACTATAAAATTCATTGTAATTCATTAAATAGTTTGAAGAAGAAACTGATATATCTGTTATTTTAAAATTTTACACTAAATAAAATTTATTCATATATATATATATATATATATATATATATATATATATATATATATATATATATATATATATATACATATAAATTTTATTTAAATCAAAATAACTGAATAGATCACGTGTAAACTATTTAATGAATTACAGTGTAAAACCAATAATATATATATATATATATATATATAATATATATATATATATATATATATATATACAGAGATATATAAATATTCATAATCAAGAAATATATATATATATATAACCCGTATCTACTCAATCATATGCATAAGATGTTCGAATGTATATATATATATATATAAATTGATATTTATATATAAATAAATAATTATATATATATATATAATATATATATATACCATATATATATATATATATACTATATATATATATATATATATATATATATATATACATGAATATTACTAATTAATCCAATTGGTTAATAATTAAGATTAAATTGTAATTTAGTATTTAAATGAAAAATC
>NC_089793.1:36681951-36699451 GCF_040412425.1 Macrobrachium rosenbergii | reverse complement strand
CAATGACATTTGAAACAACACTGCTGCAGCTTTCTTTTTCCATAATGGAATTAATGACATTTGAAATCACACTCTGCTGCAGCTTTCTTATTTTGTATGAAATCAATGACATTTGAAATCACACTCCACTGCAGCTTTCTTTTTATGTATGGAATCAATAACATTTGAAACTACACTCCACCGCTGCTTTCTCTTTCCATATGAAATCAATGACATTTGAAATTACACTCCACCACAGCTTTCTTTTTATGTATGGAATCAATAACATTTGAAGCTACACTTCACCGCTGCTTTCTCTTTCCATATGGAATCAATGACATTTGAAAGTACACTCTGCCTCAGCTTTCTTTTTCTGTATGGAATCAATGAAATCTGAAATTACACTCTGCTGCAGCTTTCTTTTTCTGTATGGTACCAATGACATTTGAAATCACACTCTGCCACAGCTTTCTTTTTCCATATGGAATCAATGAAATTTGAAATTACACTCCGCTGCAGCTTTCTTTTTCTATATGGAATCAATAACATTTGAAATTACACACTGCCGCAGCTTTCTTTTTCCATATGGAATCGATGAAATTTGAAATTACACTCCACCACAGCTTTCTTTTTCCATATGGAATCAATGAAATTTCAAAGTACACTCTGCCGCAGCTTTCTTTTACTGCATGGAATCAATGACATTTGAAATTACGCTCTGCTGCAGCTTTCTTTTTCCGATTGGAATCAATGAAATTTGAAATTAAACTTTGCCACAGCTTTCTCTTTTTGCATGTAATCAATAACATTTTAAACTACACTCCTAAACAGCTTTCTTTTTCCACATTTAATCAATAACATTTGAAAGCTTTTTTCTGTAAGCAATCAATAACATTTGAAACTACACTCCGCAGCAGCTTTCTTTTTCCATATGGAATCAATAACATCTGAAACTACAATTCACTGCAGCTTTCTTTTTTCATATGGAATCAGTGACATTTGAAAGTACTCTCCACCGCAGCTTATTTTTCAATATGGAATCAATGACATTTGAAATTACACTCCGCCGCAGCTTTCTTTTTCTGTATGGATTCAATAACATTTGAAATTACACCCTGCCACAGCTTCCTTTTCCCGTATGGAATCAACAACATTTGAAACCACAGTCCAAAACAGCTTTCTTTTTCCATATGGAATCAATAATATTTGAGACTACACCCCAGAACAGCTTTTTTTTTTGCATGGAATCAATGACATTTGAAATTATACTCTGCCGCAGCTTTCTTTTTCTGTATGGGATCAATGACATTTGAAATCACACTCTGCCTCAGCTTTCTTTTTCTGTATGGAATCAATAACATTTGAAACTACAATCCGCTTCAGCTTTCTTTTTCCGTATGGAATCTGACATTTGAAACTAACACTCTGCAGTAGCTTTCTTTTTGCGTATATAATCAGTAACACTTGAAACTACACTGCCACAACTTTCTTTTTACGTATGAAATCAATAATATTTGAAACTACACTCCGTCACAACTTTCTTTTTCCGCTCCCAAAAATACCCATGTCAGCAACTTCTGGTATAAATCTAAGTAATTTACAAACGACTCACTACAATATATATAGACACAGAGATAACGCTAATGCCGCATAATTCAGACAAATAGAACATTACTCTACTCCCAGGATGCCTGCGTCATCTTGGAATCTTCAAGGTAAAATTTATTAGAAGTTGGTTTTCTTATTCATAACAATAACAGGCTAATGATAACTTAGAATATAGTCAAGACATCTCACACTTGGCCATCTCCCCTGAACTATAGTCCTTAAAGCCTACACTTCTTCAGTTAGTGTGGCATCCTGATTTATTCGAAGAGCAAAAGTCACATTATCTAAACCGAAAAAAAATGAAGATATTTACTATAAAATTAGTAAAAGTGACAAAATAATCTTAGTCATCAATATTTCTAACTATATAATGTATTTGTCTACCGCTATTAGTTTCGACCTCTATTACTTTATTCATTAGTTTTATTTTATTGTTAATGTTCACTTTATTTAACACATACTATATAATAAGTCCTTTTTTATGTGCGCAAGCTTGCTATGCGGGTTAATAACCGTTTTCGTTATTTATATGATTGTGTCCGTACTATGTACTATATCTAATATAATAATAATAATAATAATAATAATAATAATAATAATAATAATAATAATAATAATAATAATAATAATAATATACGACGCCATTTACATAACATTATAGGATATACTTGAGATCTACTTTCATGGTCAGTTTACGCTATTAATTAATGTTAAATTCTTTGGTAAGGACTGCCAAAAAAAAATTAAAAACTTGAAATTTTGTTAAAACCTTTCTTGAGGAACGATGGAATCTGAGCAAATTCACACCAAAGCTTTATAGTACTATTAATTAGAAAGGACTTTTTCGCATTTTTGGTAAATAGATCAGATGTAGCACTTTCCCCTTACTGGATTCCGTAAAGACGAATATGTAAGTATATTCACGGACAGGATCATCCTAAGCGGTAAACAACAGTAAAGCTTTACATTGTAGATATCATCATTGCTCGTGGCTTAAATTATCAATCTGATTAACGTCACAGCTAGTTACAGAATCATGGTAGTAATAACTATTTATGACATGTCCACACAGACAAAGGAACAGTGCAAATAGGTATTCCTTCGGTTCAGTTATAGAAAAGAAAAGCAAAAAATGCGCCGAAGCTTCTTGGGCGCAATCGAGTTTTCAGCACAGCGTATAATGCTGTATGAAACTCTCAGCCACGGCTCGGTGGTGGCCTGTGTTGTTGGCCCCTATAACAGTGCCAGACGTACGATCATGGTTAAATTTAACCTTAAATAAAATAAAAAACTACCGAGGCTAGAAGGCTGCAATTTGGTATGTTTGATGATTGCAGGGTGGACGATCAACATACCAATTTGCAGCCCTCTAGCCTCAGTAGTTTTTAGGATCTGAGGGCGGACAGAAAAAATGCGGGCTGACACACAAATAGACATCTCAATAGTTTTCGTTTACAAAAAACTACAGAGCACTAACGAAGTCATATTTTGAAAGGACACTTCATAGATCCGAACAACATTCTGTAACAAATAATGACACTCGTGACAAACACACACACGCACAAACAATGCATAAGAGGAACGACATTTTGAGTGAATTTTCAAGACACGTAAACTAATGTTTAGGTGTTTTTCTTGCTCATTTATAAATAACGACTTAAGAAACTTAGTGAATAACGACAATTGTTTATGTACTGCTAGTGCGGTAATGCGGATAATTTTAGGTCTAAATATAATAATAATCGCATCTTAAAGATTTGAGTAAATGGAACCTTAATTATTATTTATATTAGACTCCGTAATGGAAGACAATTTTATCAGAATATTATACCGGCTGTAATACTTTCACAAATACATTAAAATAACACCTCTACAAAAATGATATTTCAGAGCCAAATACAAAAGAATTTCTTTGAGACCGCATTTTGCCCAAGAACAAGAATAGGCAAGAATAATTGTACACTTATAGAGCTTAAGCCAACAACTTACATGTATATAAGACTCACTGGGCAATTTGTAAAGTATATAAGATTAGCGTACCTTTAAATGTTTCAACTTTTCAGTAAACAGATGTTAGATACTGTATAAGAGGTGGAACACGAGTCAAATGCATACTGAATTTTGCTATAATATGCTCGTCAGTCTCGTAGGAATATTAGAAGATTTATCCTGCAAATGTTCAAGAATATGAATCAAGTTAACCATTTTACCGTCAAGGACCTAAGAGAATCAGGAAAACCTTTTGCAGTTAGTCTGGAATTTAAGATAAATTATTTTTTATTATTTTCTAAAAAGTTTTTCTTTTATTTTTATTTCCGACATGGCCATAACCAGTTTTCACCAATCTAAATGTAACCTATCACTAGTACCCAGAAAATTTTAGTTAAGGTGTTGTCTTGAAAGTCTAAAGAGAAAAATATTAGATATATTTACGAATAGCAACTGCATTTATATCTTACAAAAGAAGGCTAAGATTTTAGTCATTACTACAGATAAAATCAGTTTATTATTAATGAAGTGTTTTTGATATCGTATGACGCAATAACACGCGCTATACTTTTCTTTAATAAATCCTGCTTGTTTACTAGACTCAGAAGCGATAAAAATTTTTATTTAATAAATCACTGAAAATGTTTCCAAACCTGCGTAAATGTATTCCCCGCAACAATGTATTTATCGATTAGAAGATATGAAAGGGCTTATCAGCCACGCTGTTCCGTCATTCGAAATGTTATTAAATAACAGTAAATATATTTTAGCACTTTCACGTTGCATTCTTAATCGTCAAAGTGCCGAGCAACTTTAATGAAGAGACAGAAAAATAAAGGCCTGAAAAATATAACAAAACAAAGAATTTTCAGTTCCTAACAATAGGCAGATTCAAGTGTTTAGAAGGACAGCTTTGAAATTAAGTCCTTCCTCGCGCTAGGTAGATTAATATGATGTTTCAATTTCTTCAAGAAAAAAGTAACAATATTCCCTATTATGACTCTTCAAATCCTTTATCTACTTAACGAAAAAATATATCTAAAAAGACGTACTCCAAACATACTAAGACGATCAAAATTAATGTGATATTTCATTTAGTCATCGTGGGAATTAATTCTCCGCCATCATTGACAAACAATGTTGAATTTTAATAATATTGCTGCTCTTCAAGCCATTCATAAATAATTAAATCCCGTAGTTCGTGGTCTTTTAAGAAGTACGACCCCTCAGAATATGACAGAACAATCGCATATTTTTAGAAGAAAACAAGAATGGATCCTCCTACGTAAAACTATTGAATTTCTATGTATTTAGCTAAATCATAGATATCCATATGACATTCGGATTCCCGTCATATTCATTCATACAAGATGAATCCTCTTGCTAGAAAGAATATTTGACATTTGTAGCTCAAAGGAACCACGTCATTAAATCCTACACATTTCTTCTATTACACCAACTTAACTTGCTTCGTAAGAATTGCCTTCTGGTTCTAACGAAAACTGCCACAAATTCTGATAACACCTGAAAAAAAAGTTGAACGAACATCTTAAAGAAGGTTTGTAGACTGTCGCTCGCTTGGCCAAAAATCCCCTTAACAAAGGTTTACGGGGTACCCCAAATGACCAAAAAAAAAATCCCGCTAATGAGAATTACAGAAAACGAGTAAGAAATGTGAAGAAGTTTCTTCGACGCAGTCGAGTTTTCTGTACACCGTATATTCAAGGGCACCGAAAATAGATCTATCCTTCGGTGGTCTCAGTATAATGTCGTATGAGCCGCGGCCCATGAAACTTTAACTACGGCCCGGTGGTGGCCTGGCCTATATCGTTGCCAGACGCACGAGTATGGCTAACTTTAACTTTAAATGAAGTACAAACTACTGAGGCTAGAGGCCTGCAATTTGGTATGTTTAATGATTGGAGTGTGGATGATCAGCATACCAACTTGCAGCCCTTTAGCCTTAGTAGTCTTTAAGATCTGAGGGTGGACAGCAAAAAGTGCGGACAGACAGGCAAAGCCGGCACAATAGTTTTTTTTTTCAGAAAACTAAAAATCAAGTAGGCAAAATACCCACCTTGGGCACGTTCAAAAGAGGTTTCAGAAGTGTAGTCACTCGACAAGAAATTTTCGTGCTGTGCAATGTTTGAATTTACCTAAATCGTTAAAAACAGGTTTCCCGATCATATCAAATGACCAAAGATCCCTTTTATAAATGTTTTCAGACTATAGCAGAGAGTCAACATACCCCTCAAAATTGGTTTTATGGATATACAAGCGGTATCTGTCCATGAGATGTCTCATATGCAGGAATTGTAAAAAAAATTAAGGTAATTTCTGGACAGGGATGGGCAACTTCTTCTTCTTTCTTTCTTTCTTTCTTCTTTCTTTCTTCTTCTTTCTTCTTTCTTCTTCTAATTATTTATTATTATTATTATTATTATTATTATTATTATTATTATTATTATTATAATTATTATTATTATGAAGAGTTAACATTCATGCAGAACAAGTGTAGAAGGGCATTAATTAATAAGGCAAGCTTCCAAGCAATACAATGCCTATTTCTGCAAAAAAATTAAATCGGGGACACAATACAAAGGGATTAACAACAGGAATGAAATGAATGATTGTATGAATAACAACACAATAAAACGCCAATAAACTAATGCTAAGGTTATGGAGTATATCGGTTTTAAGTTGTATTGCAGCTTCTTTTAAGCTTATAACTGTTCCACCAAGAACATTCATCTAACGTCAGACCCCAAGTGTACTGAGGCACTTGAATGTATAAGAGGACTGGTGTGGACAGTCGGAATCGTCAGACCAAGTAAGTCGTGAATTTGGAGCATCGGCATAACAAACATTACCAAGCAAAGGGCTGTTCCCAAAAATTAAATTTGAAAATAATAAAAGCATTTGGCATTAGATAGTGTGACAATGTGACACATAAACATCGTGCTTTTGCCGAGTGTAAAACCTTCATTTAATCTGCCTTTTCGGCCGGAAATCAGACAATCTGCGGCAATTCCAATGAGCAAAGAAGTCAAAATCAAGAACATTATCTTAAATTTCGAGACCGCATAGAGCCAATTCTTAGTAGGTGAATTTTCAAGTGAACAAGGTTATGTGGAGATCAGATGAGGCTGCCTTTTAACCGGAAATAAAGACACGTTTTTGCTGTTTAATCAAGACTAAACGTCTGGATAAAGATATATTTTCTGAAATTGCGAGGCATCACGAAGTCGCTTCTTTCTATAAGAACTACAAACAAACGTCCAAAAACGTCATAAGTCAATTGGAGATTCGTTTCTACAGGGTAATATGATCAAGTTTAGAAGTCTCTTATTACATTTCAAAGATGAATTGAGACGTTCAGGACATATTTCGTTAAACTTTCGAGAACTTCTCCTGACAGTTACAACAGATCAAGATCCTCCGAAGATTGTCCACAGCAGCGTATGAGTAAAAGATAGGCGACTTTGACAATACTGCCATGTTAGTAGTTTCCCCATTACACAATAATATATATGCAAAATATCTAAGAAGATTAGTTTCACAGAACTGGTAAAACACAAAATAGAGGCTATTTCCAACATTACAGCGAAGATATCAAACATAAAACCCCTCTCATCAATCAGGAAAAACACGCATTTTATATCAAAACGAACTCCTTAAAAGGTTTAAACAATGCAGGGTCTTTCGACATACACTTTCAACGACAGTGCATCTCCCATTTTTCAAAAAGGATGAAAAATATCACATTAGCAGTGTCTGACAAGGTCAAAACATTCAGGAACCTGGTAATTTTAAGATTATTCCACTATTTAACGGCAGCTGGCTATCTTATGGGCATCAACAAAGACTCACTACGTGAAAAAGATAATCCCACCTATTAGTATACTTTCTTCCACCAACATAACAATAAAATAAAAGCTACTGACAGAAAACAAAGTTAGTCAAGAACACGGATTTTGCATAACTCAATCACAGAGTTGGTAATAGTAAATACAGCAAAACACTATATGTATGTATGCTCAGAGATGTATAAAGTATGTATGTATGTGTATATGTATATATATATATACACAAACATACATAGGTATACATATACATAATATATATATACTTACATACATACATACATATATATATATATATATATATATATTTACACACAACACACACACACACACACATATATATATATATATATATATATATATATATATATATATATATATATGTAGTATATATATATATATATATATATATATATATACATTACACATACATATATACTGTATATACATATGGTGCTTTGCCTCATTTTACACCTAACTCAGACTGGGTTTTATAACAAATCCCTTTCTCAATAACTTTGTTTTTCCTGTCAAAGTAGCTTTTATTTTATTGTTATGTTGGTGGAAGAAGTATACTATTGGGTGGGATTATCTCTTTTACGCAGTGAATCTCTGATGATGCCAGTAAGATAGCCGGCTACCGCTCAATAGCTGAACACTCTTAAAATTGCCAGGTTCTTGAATGCTTTGACCTTGTAAGAGACTGTTAATGTGATATTTTTCATTCTTTTTGAAAACTGGGTGATGCTTGGTCGTTGAAATTATATGCCGAAAGACCCTGCATTATTTAAACCTATTAAGAGTTCGTTTTACTATAAAATGCGTGTTTTTCCTGATTGATGAGAGGGCTTAAATGTTTGATATCTTCGCTGTAATGTTGGAAATAGCCTCTTTTTTTACATGATGTTTTACAGTTCTACGGGAATTTAATCTTCTTAGATATTTGGTACAGATACTACTGTGTAAAAAGGAAAGCACTAACATGGCAATATTGTCAAAGTAGCCTATCTTTTACTCATACGCAGCTGTGGACAATCTTCGGAAGACCTTGATCTGTCATAATTGTCAGGAGAAGTTCTCGAAAGTTTAACGAAATATATCCTGAACGTCTCAATTCATCTTTGAAATCTACTATCAGACATCTAAACTTAATCATATTACCCAGTAGAAACGAATCTCTAATTGACATACGACGTTTTTGGACATTTTATTTGTCGTTCTTATAGAAAGAAGATGATGAGAGGGGTTTTATGTTTGATATCTTCGCTGTAATGTCGGAAATAGCCTCTTTTTTAAACCTGATGTTTTACAGTTCTATGGGAATTTAATTTTCTTGAATATTGTATATTGATCTCATTATGTAATGGGGGAAGTACTACCATGGCTATATTGCCAAAGTCGCCTTTCTTTACTAATTCGCCGCTGTGGGCAGTCTTCAGAAGATCTCGGTCTTTCGTAACAGTCAGGAGAATCTCTCTAAATTTATTGAAACTCATCCTGAATACCTCACTTCACCTTTGAAATCTATTTTCAAACTTCTTAATTAACTTGATCAAATTATCCAGTAGCAACCTAATACATTTGACTTTGGACGTTATTGGTCGGTTTATTTGAAAGTTCACATACTAAGAAGCTTCATGATCATATATATGTACATGAGGAATAATTTCATATATATGTATATGAGAAATATGAGTGTAATTCTTTATATATCATATAAATGTGGGAATGTGTTTGAGCGTTGTTATGCAGTTTAACATGCTATCATATTACGAATAAACCTGTTCCAATCACTTGTCGATATCCACACCTATAGAAACATGATGTGAATATACAGACAGACACACGCACACAAACACACACACTCACACACACACACACACACACACACACACACACACACATATATATATATATATATATATATATATATATATATATATATATATATATATATATGTATATGGATTTATATATGTGTATAGAAATGAATATATATATATATATATATATATATGGATTTGTGTATGTATATATATGTATAGAAATGAATATATATATATATATATGTATATATATATATATATACATATATATATATATATATATATATATATATATATATATATATATATATATATATATATATATATATATATATATATATATATATATATATATATATAGAAACAGAGAATAGAGGTGAGAGAGAGAGAGAGAGAGAGGAACCAACTGACCAATAATGCCACTAGACCATCCATGGACAGCCAGGAATATCCATTTTCCTATCCATAGTAGAACAAAGAAAGTCAACTACACGCTGATTACCACTAAATTCAAAGCATTTCAAAATTCAGATCATTCTGGTTTACTCTTCCTATTGATTTGCAGATTTCATATTATCCGAAAAGCCTCAAGCATTCTTTCATATCTTGTTCTTCTGAGATCTGGGTTCATTTTCCTTGGAGACAGAATGAGGAACTTAGCTTTGCCAAAATACTGCATTTGCGATTATATATATTTTTCGTAAAAATATGATCATACTGGTCCCTGGGAATAGATAATTATTATGTTCTTAGATATATATATATATATATATATATATATATATATATATATATATATATATATATATATATATATATATATATATATATATATATATATGTGTGTGTGTGTGTGTGTGTGTGTGTGTGTGTGTGTGTGTGTATGTAATACCAAACTAAACGCAAATATTATTTCACTATAAACAATCTAATATACAATCCCAAATGCAGTATTTTGGCATAACTAACCTCTTCATTCCTTCCCAAAGGAAAATTAACCAACGTCTCAGAACAACAACATATGAAAGGATACGTGAGGCGTTTCTGATAATACGAAATCTGCAAAACCTCAATAGGAAAAGTAAACGAGAAGGATCTGAATTTTGAAATGCTTTGAATTTAATGGTATTTAGCATGTATCTGACTTTTCTTTGTTCAGCTAAGCATAGGAAAATGGATGTTTCTGGGAAACCAAAGAGGGCCCAGTAGCAAATATGGTTTCCATCTCTCTCTCTCTCTCTCTCTCAAATTTATCCTCCTTTTTTTAATATGATATATATATATATATTATATATATATATATATATATATATATATATATATATATATATATATATACATATATATATACTTGTATATATATATATATATATATATATATATATATATATATATATATATATTTCATATATTATGTGGAGTGGGGTCGTGTGTTTATATAAGTATGGATATCGACAAGTTATCACAACTGGTTTATTCGTGACACGATAACATGTAAACTGTATAATAACGTACAAATACACGCGCGCATTTACACATTATATAAAAGAAATACACATTTTTTCATATATATATATATATAGTATATATATATATATATATATCTGTATATATATATATATATATATATATATATATATATATATATATATATATATATATATAGATAGATATGAGATATAACTAGAGATATACATATACCTACGACAATTCTTAGTATGAAACTGAATGCATGTAACTACACATTTGAAATGCATTCTCACAACGATGCAAAAGAATTCCTAATCTCTCTTTTAATTGTCAGAGACGAGACGTTTTTCTCTAAAAACCCAACTTTTCATTTCCTGGATGAGTGCAAAATCCATCAGGGGAGAAATGTACAATCTACGAAGTAAAGCAGTTCTATTTTATTGCTTTTGAGACAGAACGCGTTGAGCTGCCTACGTTACCTTCGTTTGTGTTTTGCAAAGGCTCATACACACAAGTATAAGCATATACGCAGTCTATGAGACAAAAATGGCAAATGTTTATAATTATAACAGATTAAGGCAAAGTGAACTGTTGGCTTGGAAAAATTAAGAAATTGAATGTTTCCTGATTATGGTCGTTGTGTTTACAAAATAAACATTTCTCTCTCTCTCTCTCTCTCTCCCTCTCTCTCTCTCTCCCCTCTCTCTCTCTCTCTCGCGCACACACACACACATTATATATATAAAGATATATATATATATATATATATATATATATATATATATATATATATATATATATATATATATATATATATATACATATATATTCATGATAAAGTAAGCCAAATTATTCAAAATTACAAAGTGAGTTTGTTAATGGAGATTCCAAAATGACGTATTGATCCGATAATATTCTATACGTCTTTCCCACTCATATGCCTAACTATCTCAGTCAAAAGGTTGGAAGGACGTATAATACATGTTTGATTTGGCGTAAAGCGCTTCCCTTGCAAAAGTGTCAGTACGAAAGAGCAGAACTTCTCACTGCACATCGCTTTCTGTCAGAAAATTTAACATTCGTACGCAAAAAACTGCATTGGTGCAAAAAATCACAATATCGACACCAACCATATGAAATATTTTTTTTTTGGCCACCGTGCTTAATATATAGTGTTTATCAATCATTGAATTAAATTTCTTATCAAGACGCAAAAGTAATACCACATGAATTTCACGTACCATGTTTCGAGTAATCCTAGTTTTCCAGAATTTGGAATTCCTTCCCATTATCTGTATTTCCCCTAAAAATTCAACCTGTCCTTTTGGAAGCGGACCTGTCTTCATTTATTGAACCTATTGAGCCTATAGAATATTACAAGTGCTATATATATATATATATATATATATATAGAGCAGGTATATATATATATATATATATATATATATATATATATATATATATATATATATATATATATATATATATATATATATATATATATACAGTATATATAAATTATATAGAGACACACTCTAATTCTTTGTGATTAAGACTGCACTGTTCAGGCATCTTTATAACGTAAAAAAATAACCTTTATATCATATGTCAAATATCTTTTTGGTTCTGCAAGACATCGTTGCAAGAAATTTCGGGGTACTTCAATTTCATAAACTCTAAGTTAGGATGTCTTTTCAGTTATTTTCTGCTATAGAATTTCTAATTCTTGTTGGCGTGAACAAAACTCAGATAATTATTTACATCCACTTTACTAGCTACTGCTATGTTCTCAAAACAATGGTCTTATCATCTCATTCTTTATCCCTCTCACTCTAGATCAATATTTTCTCACTCTCGCACTTCCTATTTTTTTTTTATACCATAAAGCTATTATTAATTCTGGTTTCAAATTAGTTTCTGTTTAATTCTATATATGATAACTGCCCTAAAACAGAAAACTGCAGTATCTGCAAAATTCTCAAAACTGAGATATGCCACCTATGGAGCTCGTGAAACACTAATACACAAGTTACTGCAGTTTCAGAATGATTCTTCAATGCTTTATTTAGGGTGGTCCCATTTGCAGTACCTGCAAAATCATTAGTAAGGCAAGGGAAAACTGCAGTATCTACCATTTTTCTCAGTTTTGTATTTTTGCAGATACTGCAGTCTTCCATTTTAGGGCAGAATACATTCCGTACCGTTTTTATCTTACTAATTCCAAATGTATATACTTTTGAACACCTAATGAAAAATTCACACAACCCTGCTCCTGAATGCTTTGAGTGCAAAGTAATGTTAACAATTAAACATTTGTTGCGTGAATGTCCAAAGTATAATCAGCAGCGGCTATCTGGTTTTGGAAATAAATCTGTAAGTGAAATTTTGTCAGAAACTTCAACATTTACAATTAATCCAACAATAAACTTTTTGAAAAACTGTAATTTAACTGGCAAAATATATAAAAACAAATATAAGTAAAAACAAATCTTACGGGTCAGCCTGTGAGAGCAATCAGCTCAGTGGTCTGGTAAAACTATTTTAATAATAATAATTGGATATGTTATGCAAATTGTTATATTTAAATTTTTTAGCTTCTTTCAGCATGGTTCAATCATTTCTGTGGTTCGGTTTTCCAACTTATATCTTTTTGGAGAAATATTAACTGTTTTTCTGCTTTCGTATTTCCAGCTTTTATATTTCGATAAGAATGACTTGCCTTAGTTCAAAATCAAAATATCGCTTGGTTTACATAAATCACAACTCAGGCTGTGTTCACAAAATACATAACTGATTATATAAATAATAAAGAACATTCTATTTTCACTTTAACTATTTGCAATCTACTAAAAAATTTAAGAATTTTTTATACTGACAATACAATAAGTGTTTACTTGTACAAACGATACAGCATTTCCTAATTTCACATTTATAACTCTGTTTTAGGTAAATAATGAAGGATTTTAAATAATGAAGGATTTTATTGCCTCACGCACGTTTTTGCGCAAAATACCTTTTTTTTTAACATTGCTGTATCATTTAATGACATACTTCTTAAGAAAATACTTGTAGTGGCAGGAGTTTTTTAAGCCTTGTAAAAAAAAGCCTGAGTAATATCGTTCTTATACTTTAGATAACACTCCGTAACATCAATCTTGTGCCCAGGGTCTTTGCAGTGTTGTTTTTTTAGGCCATATTGGATATCTTTCAAGTATCCCGGGGTCTTTGCAGCTCTCTAATTACACCTTATCAAATATCATTCTTGTGCCAGGGGTCTTTGTAGTGCTCTAAAAATCCTCATCAAATACATTTCAATTGCCCCTGGGTCTTTGCAGTTTTGTAAATAAGCCTATTTAAATATCATTCTTGTTCACGGGATCTTTGCAGTGATCTAAATACACTTTACTGAAAATCTTTTAGCCCGGGGTCTTTGCAGCCCTCTAATTACACCTTATTAAATATTATTCTTGTGCCTGGGGTCTTTGCAGTGCTGTAAATAAGCCTTATTAAATATCATTCAGGTGTCCCAAGGTCTTTGCAGCCCTCTAATTGCGTTCCTGTGCCCGGGGTCTTTGCAGTGCTCTAAATAAGCCTTATTAAATATCAAGTGCCCCGGGGTCTTTATAGCCCTCTAATGCACCTTATTAAATAATCATTCTTGTGCCCGGGGTTTTTGCAGTTCTCTAAATAAGACTACTTAAATATCATTCAATGTGACTAGGGGTCTTCGCAGTCTCTCTAAATAAGCATATTAAATATCATTCAAGTCCCGGGTGTCTTTGCAGCCCTGTAATTACGTACACGTTATTGAATATCTTTCAGTTACCCAAGTCTGCTGTGCTCCAAAAAAGACATTTTAGATATCATCTCAAGTCCTCCTAGGCCCTTTGCAGCCCTGATTACAACCTTGAAAATCACTTTTAGCTGTCTTTGTTGTGCTCCTAATAAGCCTTATTAAACATCATTTTATCACATTTAGGTGATTATTCTTGAGAACATCGTCAGACTTTGTCTTTGTTTTGTTCCAAGTAAATACGCTTTTGATTTATACTAAAAATAATGGAGAAATATATCCACAGTTATGTAATCGTTCAAATATATTTTAAAAATACATAACTGGATATGTCTCTCCATCTTAAGACTTACGATATTATGATTTTTTAATAATAATAATAATAATAATAATAATAATAATAATAATAATAATAATAATAATAATAATAACGTTAAAAATCGTCACAAGTCAATCTTTGTTAAGTATCTTGCTTATAATTCATACTCCAACAACACCTGAACTCATAAAAAGAAGTCTCCTTGAGGAGACAATTTTTCTTTTGCTCAGTACCAGTTTCATCGGTTTCTAAATCCTATTATAATTATTCTCTCTATAATAATTTTATCTGGGCATAAATGGAATAATCTATTGGGTTTTGGTGAAAGCACTCATAGGATATTTATACCAAAGGACAACCGTCATCAATATACTATATTTCCATAGCAATGCTACTTCATTGGAAACTTCTGATGTGGACATTCTTGGTAATTTCATTATTTGTCATTTCATAAATCGTATCACAAAAATTCGGTGGCATAACTGAAGCTTTAACTCAGTAACCTCATTGCCTTTAAAATCACTAAAAAACGTTTAATAACCATACGATTATTACAAAAGAAGAGCCAATACCAAGACAAATTCCGTAATTAAATAAACCAAATGGCCCATTACCGATACATCAACAGACGCATATGGACATAATCTGGCAACAAACTTACAAATAGAGAGAGAGAGAGAGAGAGAGAGAGAGATGGCAATGCAATCCTCCATTTTATAACACGCCTACCGAAACTGAAAGTGAGAGGGAGAGAAATTCCAGTGTAATTCTCCTGTAATAACATAATTTCCAAAATATTTAAATAAGCATTTTAATTGCCGTAATACCTATAATTCAACTTCAGGAATGAATATAATTTTTGGGGACAAAAATGCGATTAAATTCCTTTGATATTAGTTTATACTGGCCCTCATAACGGGACCAATTTAGATTAATTACTAAGCATACCTGAGGGGACGTATGCTATTCAAAACAGATGATATAACCCAAATAGGTTTGGATCAGGTGTAGAGGATTATCAGCTTGAATAATTGCTCCCAATTTACTCATACTACGACTTTGAAATTCGCTGGATTATTCGTGTTCATTCAGTTCCTGTGTTTAGATTTTGTTTCGATAATTTTAAGCTACATTTAATTATTTTTACGTCATAATGGATATGCAATGCTGCATAACGGGACGAACACTCGCAGGCATGCTCAAACGTTTAACCCTCTTTTTTTTTCAGTCTTCTCTCTCTCTCTCTCTCTTCTCTTCTCTTTTCTCTCATTTATATATTTGTGTGTGTGTGTATATATATATATATATATATATATATATATATATATATATATATATATATATATATATATATATATATATATATATATATATAATGTGTAATATATATGTATATACATAGAGAGAGATGTGAGAGAGAGAGAGAAGAGAGAGAGAGAGAGAGAGAGAGAGAGATAAATTAATACATATGATGCATGTAAGACTAGAACCAGTATGACTCTCACTATATGGATACAGTGTCTATATAAAAGTACACGTTTGGTCAAATTACTTACCAGGGGAAAAAAATTGAAGAAGTTCTAAAATCACTTGAAACCTAGAGAGAATTATGCGTGCAAATGCAAATTATTCTGTTTAAAAAATTAGAAAATTAGAAAAAGAAAACTCAACATTAAGAATCGAAAGAAGCGTATTGTGAAATGTAAAACTAGTGAATATAAAAACGCAATAAGCGAATCATAATATTAACAAAAATTGCAAAACTATTTGTGTATATATAAATTATATATATATATATATATATATATATATATATATACATATATTATATATATATATATATATATATATATAAAAATTACTATATATTTATTTATACATGTGTGTGCAGCTGATAATATATGCTGTCCAACGTAGTTTGGTAAAAATTACTTTTTCATGATTAACCGGTGTGGTATTACAGAATATGATTTATTAGTCTGTAATTTATTCAAAACATGATAAACGTATATATGTATATATTTATTCATATGTTTATATTCAAACGTATTGAAATGTATGTATGTATGTATGTACGTATATATATATGCAGTGGCGACTATGAACTTAATATAATTTTATATATAATTTTTTTCTATACACAAAAATCATATATATTAATCATATATATATATATTATACCTTTTATGTTTACTTTTTACATAAAATTCAACGAAAAACGATAAAAATGAGATATTAACACATAGTTTCATCATTGGATTTACTGCTTATCGCTTGTTATCTCTGCATAAAATGGATATCCGATGTGATTTATGTTCTATACATCCTTGAATTTTTAAACTTTTAAAATTTAATCACCTGGACCTTCACAAATTAAGAGATTTTAGAGAATGATATTTGAATTAGTAATAATATCATAATGCTGAGATAGGCACCGATAACGATATATATATATATAAACGTATATGATAACAGGAGATTTAGATTTTGTTAGATTTACATGAATTTTTTGTCACTATGTCTTAACTGGTTTCCAATTTTGGCGATTTTCTAATGTTTTTGGGGATGGGCACGACATTTTGTTATAAAACTGCTCTATATTTTCTTTTCCTTTTGGCTGAAAAAAAAAATTAACGTAATTAAAAATAAGAAT
>NC_089793.1:36671951-36676951 GCF_040412425.1 Macrobrachium rosenbergii | reverse complement strand
GACATGGTGGCTGCAGGCTGCAACCATTTTGAATTACATTACATTTCCTCTTAGCCTCTCTCTCTCTCTCTCTCTCTCTCTCTGTGTATTTGATGTGTAAAATATAATATGAGAACATAACCTAGCATAATTTTCACACTATTATAAGTTACCACATTGTTACAAATACAATCGGCAAAAGGCTTTCTGACTTTTCAAAGCTTCAGTGGGAAGCGATGGTGGTGATGAGATTAGCAAGTATGGCAGTGAGGTTGTATTTACATACATACATACATACATACAATACACACAATCACACACAACGCACACATATATACATACACACATTATATATATATATATATATATATATATATATATATATATATATATATATATATATATATATATATATATATATATATATATATATATATATATATATATATATATATATGTATATATATATATATATATATATATATATATATATATATATATATGTATATATATATATATATATATATATATATATATATATGTATATATATATATATATATATATATATATATATATAGATATATATATATACACACACACACACTGTATTTGTGTGTGACTGTGTGTGTGTGTATAAGTAATGTACGTATGTAGATACAATCTCACTACTCTGCCTTTTAATGCCATCACAACAATGTGGCCGTGTGTAGCAAGAGAATATGTAAACATGGCTTGGGAATGCTATGGTCTGATAAAGTAAACATATTAACATGAATGAACGTAATATGATAGTCGGAATGTGATTAACAGTGTGTCAGAAAATAAAAAAAAGTTTGAAATTAGTGAAGAATATCTTGGTTACTGAAAGTATCACCACACTTGGTGGCATCTATTAAAGTGATATAGGAAACACCGCATATTTGAATATTGTTGTAATGCATCTATTCTTTAAAAACGCACGTTCATATGCACATAGATAGATATAAATAAATAAATAAATGATTCAATATATAAATGATTATGCATATCTATGTATGTATATATGTATGTATGTATGTATGTGTATATATATATATATATATATATATATATATATATATATATATATATATATATATATATATATATATATAAATTCATTATTTTATTTATTACTTATTTATTTATAGTCATCCATGTGCATATGAACAAATGATTTAAAAAAATAAATGTATTACAATATTCACACACACACACACACACACACACACACACACACACACACACACACACACATATATATATATATATATATATATATATATATATATATATATATATATATATATATATATATATATATATATATATATATATATATATATATATATATATTATTATTATATATATATACATATATATATATACATATATATATATATATATATATATATATATATATATATATATAATCAGTGACTTATCACGCAAAAAAGGTATTGATTATGGACAAAACAAGCTTATTGATAACCCCATCCAGTGGCGTAATAAAAGAATAATTTATAATGTTTTTTAAATGCAATCAGTGATTTCAAAACAATAAATATTGCTTTACAAAACCTTACTTCCACCCAAAAAAAGTGACATATCAAACATTTGCATTATATAAAATAATTAATGAATTTCTACAAAAATATCGTTCAAAATTATGTTACTTTTCAGAATTTCTTACTGAATCTTATAATAATATTCAGATGAAGCTGTCTAGTTTTAAGGAAAATTTTTTAACAATATTCAGATGAAACTGTCTAGAGTTAAGAATTTTTTTTTTAAATCTTATGGATAATGCTATTAAACAAACTTTAACGATA
The DNA here is from genome assembly GCF_040412425.1 of Macrobrachium rosenbergii. Taxonomy (NCBI): domain Eukaryota; kingdom Metazoa; phylum Arthropoda; class Malacostraca; order Decapoda; family Palaemonidae; genus Macrobrachium; species Macrobrachium rosenbergii. The sequence goes on along the minus strand of NC_089793.1, from coordinate 36,675,121 downwards.
AGGCCATTAAAACAGTCCTAAACAGAATACAACTTCTTTACATTTAATACGAAAAAAAATTCAGTTACCCCATAATTTAGTCATAATTTCCTCTTTACAAAGATAAAATATGCAGAGTCTCTCAAGAATCACAATTTCATTCACATAACCTCATGCCATCACGAACACTCCACCATAGTAAAAAAAAAATACATCACATTCGTGAATATAATTTCTCTAATGTTGATAGGAAGAAAAATTCAATTACTCCATAAGTTAGTCATAATTTTAAATTCCTCTTAACCGAGATAAAATATGCAGTTTCCCTAGAATCATAATTCCATTCACATAATTCATGCCATCACGTACGCTCCACCAGAGACTGATACACTACATTCGTGAATATAATTTCTTTAATGTTGATAGGAAGAACATTTCAGTTAATTAATAATTTCCTCTTTACAGAAATAAAATGTGCAAAGTCTATCCATAATCATAACCCCAAGCCATCACGAACACTCCCCCACAGTAAAAAAAAAATGCATCACATTCGTGAATATAATTTCTTTAATGTTGATAGGAAGAACATTTCAATTAAGTCATAATTTCCTCTTTACAAAAAGAAAATATGTAAAGTCTCTCCCTAATCATAACTTCACTCAAATAACTCTATGCCATCACGAACACTCCACCAGAGTCAAAACGATACATCACATTCGTGAATATAATTTCTTTAATGTTGGTAGAAAGAATATTTCAATAAAGTTATAATTCAGTATTGATATCCTCTTTAAAGAAATAAAATGTGGGAAGTCTCCCCTTAATCATAACTTCATTCACATAACTCCATGCCATCACGAACACTCCACCAGAGTCAAAACGATACATCACATTCGTGAATATAATTTCTTTAATGTTGGTATAAAGAATATTTCAATAAAGTCATAATTCAGTACAAATATCCTCTTTAAAGAAATAAAATGTGGAAAGTCTCTCCTTAATCATAACTTCACTCACATAACTCCATGCCATCACGAACACTCCACCAGTCAAAACGATACATCACATTCGTGAATATAATTTATTTAATGTTGGTAGAAAGAAAATTCCAATAAAGTCATAATTCAGTATTAAAATCCTCTTTAAAGAAATAATACGTGGAAAGTCTCTCCTTAATCATAACTTCATTCACACAACTCCATGCCATCACGAACACTCCACCAGAGTCAAAACGATACATCACGTTCGTGAATATAATTTCTTTAATGTTGGTAGAAAGAAAATTTCAATAAAGTCATAATTCAGTATAAATATCCTCTTTAAAGAAATAAAATGTGGAAAGTCTTTCCTTAATCATAACTTCATTCACATAACTCCATGCCATCACGAACACTCCACCAGAGTCAAAACGATACATCACATTCATCAGCATATGCAAACAAACGCAGCCCTGACCTACATCATTAACAGACGTTTTCCTCCCTTCATAATTAATACTGAGAGAGTTTCCCCTTTCGGACTTCAAATACTTTTTTCCCTCTCAGATCTTCGGGAATAAGGTTGAGTTACGCGTTTATTAATGGCTATTTCCGAGTTCCTCTTCCTCCTCCTCCTCTTCCTCTTCCTCTTCCTACTCTTGCCCTCTCTTATGCCGTGACCTTGGGGCAGGCGAGATATTTCCTTTCCGGGTTTGTTTACATTGCGTAATCATCTCGGGGATGCTGATGATGCTGTATCTTTAAAGGCAAGTTCATCAGCTCATCTCCGCGTTCTTTAAAGGGGACCGTTTGATGAGGGGTAGTAATTATCATCATATGTTCTTTAATATAATTTCCGCTCTCATTATTATTATTATTATTATTATTATTATTATTATTATTATTATTATTATTATTATTATTATTATTATTATTATTAATTAAATCATAGCTTTATTATTACTTATTATTATTATTATTATTATTACTATTATTAGTATTATTATTATTAAGCCATTAACGAACGTTCATATCTAATTAAAATGCAAAGTTTAAAAAAGGATTCTACAGCCAACATAAAAATGCCATAAGTTTAAAAAAAAATAAAGATTTTGGCTCATGAGGGAGATAAAATTTGCAGAGGAATGGGCATAATCAGTAAAGTAATTTTATACGCAAAGGCATTCAGTAAAAAAAGTCATTTTATACACAAAGGGCAAATCAGTAAAAGTAATTTTATACACTCAAAGGGCATAATCAGTAAAGTCATTTTATACACTCAAAGATAATCAGTAAGTAATTTTATACACTCAAGGGCATAATCAGAATGATAATCAGTTGGTCTCAAGGGCATAATCAGGTCATTTATACACTCAAAGGCATAATCAGTAAAGTAATTTTATACACTCAAGGGCATTCAGTAAGTTTTTATACACTCAAAATAATCACAAGTCATTTTATACACTCAAAGGGCATAATCAGTAAAGTCATTTTATACACTCAAAAGGCATAATCAGTAAAGTCATTTTAACACTCAAAGGGCATAATCAGTAAAGTCATTTTATACACTCAAAGGGCATAATCAGTAAAGTCATTTTATACACTCAAAGGGCATAATCAGTAAAGTAATTTTATACGCTCAAAGGGCATAATCAGTAAAGTCATTTTATACACTCAAAGGGCATAATCAGTAAAGTAATTTTATACACTCAAAGGGCATAATCAGTAAAGTAATTTTATACACTCAAAGATAATCAGTAAAGTCAATTTATACACTCAAAGTAATCAGTAAAGTCATTTTATAAAACATAAGCATTTTATACACTCAAAGAGTATAATCAGTAAAGTAATTATAAACAAAAGCGTATTCATAAATCCTTCACGAGAGATGAAATTCAATAGTTTTTGTTGGAAACTTCTAAACAATCAAAAGAACTTGAACAGAAGCTCATATAATAATAAGATACATTGGATCTTATTATACGACTTACTTGGTCATATTCACAATGCTCTGATTACATAATTATTAACAGGAAAATAAATTCCAAATTTCATAATCACAAATGTAACATACAGCTGCAAGTGGGACTCAAACGGCATTATCATTAATTAAGAAAAATACAGACTCAGGAGAAAAATCCATAATTTTTCCGTCAAATACGTTATATCTCTAATACCAAAATGACTTAACTAAACTATGCAAATAAAATTACA
>NC_089793.1:36661951-36669451 GCF_040412425.1 Macrobrachium rosenbergii | reverse complement strand
CAATAATTTTTCCCTTAAAATTTTTTTTAATTAGGAAATGTTTAAGAAAATTCGTTTCCTCTCAAACTAGCTGGGAAATCGCTGTCTCTATATTAATGAACTGGTATTGAGCAAACTGGTTACGGAAATAAGCGTTATGAAAATAAGCTTACACTGAAAGATAGTTTACACATATCAGGCGACCTATGACAAATCCTAACGGGTTTATATTACTAATAACTGATTTTTCAAGGTTACTTCATTCTGTGAGTTACTAGTAGAATGCAGAACCCAGAAAAGGCAATAATTAGAAAGACAGAGAAAACTCTGTGTAAACTGAATGCATCTACCACTTTCAACATTACAGCTTTATATTCACAAGACTGAGGCATATTATTATTATTATTATTATTATTATTATTATTATTATTATTATTATTATTATTATTATTATTATTATTATTATTATATATAGACAGCAGAGTCAAAATTCTTCACTCTATACAGTTCGGACGGAATGGTGTTTCTTTTAAAAATAGAATTTAAACAAGATTTACAGAGCTAAATGATAGAATAAACTGAAAAATATTGAAGATTCAGACATTCATTATTAGGTAAAAAAATTGTGGAAAATCACTTGAAAAACGTTCAGCTGTTAGTAATAAATATAATTCTGATTCAGGCAATGGGTCTGCAGGGCTATTCATAAAACACTCACTAGCTAAATGAGAGTGCCCAACACGAAGACAAAACAAAATGGCTATTTGGCTGTCCGTCCGCAATGTCTGTCCGCCCTCAGATCTTAAAAATTACTGAGGCCAGAGGGCTGCAAAGTGGTATGTTGATCATCCACCCTCCAATCATCAAACATACCAAATTGCAGCCCTCTAGCCTCAGTAGTTTTTTTATTATATTTAAGGTTAAAGTTAGCCATGATCGTGCGTCTGGCACTGCTACAGGTGCCAACAACACAAGCCACCACCGGGCCGTGGCTGAAAGTTTTATGGACAGCAGCTGTGAGTTTCATGGGCCGTGGCTGAGAGTTTCATACAGCATTATACGCTGTACAGAAAACTTGAGTTTTTTTTTTAGAAGAGTCCCACAACCCACCGGGAAGCATAAAAAGGATCACCTGCATGGAATAAGATGCAACGATATGCCCTACTTGAGAGGACGTTTATTTCAAGACGATAGAAAAAACGCTGATTAAATGATGCGTAGACCTTACTTCATTTGAATAAATAAAGCTCGTTAATCTATCAACAATAGAATATGGCTTACTACAAAGGAATCATTAAAAATTATGGTTTCATTCACGAGAATATAGTTATATTACTTAGATTGCTGAACGCTTAAAATTATTATTTGCAATTCAAGCATTCATAAAATATAATGGCTAAGTATGCCTCTGAAAGACAGAGAAAATATAATATACACATAGTCTTTATTCAAACTGAAGATTATGAATAAAGTAAGCCCAGATACAATTCCAGTAACTGTAAACATGGGTATTTAAAAAAAAATTCTAAATTCTTCTCATGACAATTTTCCATTTCATGTAAAGGCTGGTGAATTTTGCTATCCATTTTATAAACAAAATATTTATGTTGAAATTTTCCTTCGATGACGGAAGAAAAAACTGGGTTTGACCTTGTAACAGGAGGCATTCCTATCTGTACATTTTAGCATTTTCTCATGACAACTAAAGAGCCGATATTAAAGAGAATTCAACGTGATAAAATAATATATTATGAAATTAATAACCTGTTTGAGGTTAGCTGTTAACCTTGATAATCAACAGCACATAACAATATCTAGTTTCCATGTGCACAGATTATGAATGAATGAAGCATAAATTAATTATTCATTCACTGATCTTTATCAGTTCACGGTAATGCAGATAACATTCGAATAAGCTAAATGTTAGACATCAGGACGAGGCATGGGAAAATCACTGTAACCAATGGGCATGTAAGTCACTGTAACGACTATTGATCTTATACGGTTCAAAATTACGCTTTGCTCGGCGTTTTTTTTTTTTTTTTTTTTTTTTTTTTTTTTTTTTTTTGCCGGTTACTGCGTCTCTAAGCATTCAGTTTTTCGAATTGTTTTGAGGAACCAAGGTGGTACAGTCCTGACTGAAGTAAGCACGTTTTGACTTAAGCCCATAATATGTTAAATTTGTTTAAAACTTCAAACGGGCTATGAAGAGCGAAAACAGACTACTTTGGAAATTCTAACACGTCCAGTTCCTCCTGTGTGTGTGTGTGTGTGTGTACATCTCTGATTCATTTAACTAATGTGATAATGACAAATAACAATTTTTGTAAGATTTTGAATGTTAATTGATGGAAATATGGTTGTTATTATGTAAAAGGAGTAGAATGCTAAAAAGATTGAAGATGAAATAAAAATTACTTCCCAGGTAATAAAAGACAGAGAGAGAGAGAGAGAGAGAGAGAGAGAGAGAGAGAGATAATAAATTTGAACTTTGTCTGCCAAAATGTCTCACGACACTACAGAAAACCTTGCACTTACAATAACTAGGTAATATGATTGATTATTCTATTTAAGAGAAAAGAATGGGAAATCGATTTAGAATTTCGTTCATTAATTTATCTTCCTGACTAAGACTACTGAACTTGCATAACAGGTGTGTAAACGAAGAAATCGAGCTGATTCAAATCTTAAATTTTAATTCAAGTTTACATTGGACATTCTGTTTAGCCAGATAAATGTATCTTTTATATTCTACATAAATATAAGAACAAGACTATTGGATTCATATTTTAATCCCTGTAAGGGCTGGCCGCAAGGGCTTATTCGTGAAAAAAGTAGATAAAATATAAAAAAAAAAAAATCTTAGATCTTAAAAATACTTAATCACAAGGTCAAATGAAAACATTCAGTATTTGGACAAAAGTCCTTAAGAGATTTGTATTTAAGACTTGTAATTTGTGGTTGTCTGAGGTTAAGGTATTTTAACAAAATATTATCGTGGTGCATAAATTACAATGTACTTCGTAATAAAACTGAAATCTTGTATTTCCTTAGCTCCCGTATCTTCAGCTACTATCTATGTGTAAACCTAATCGAATAAGCAGATGGCAAGATGATCGTACTGCAACGCCAGAAATCTAGACCTCTTACATAAAAAAGAAAGAGGCAGAGTCCTGACGCAGTATGACGAAAATATCTAGAAGTACTGAGCTCCCAGAATACTAGTAAATCATTTCAATATGAAATCGTTAAAACGTTAATTACTTTGCATATCTCGTTTACTACTGTACGTAGTGTTTACGTGTACTTCATTAAGTGGACAATGAAAAATATCAGGAGTACTTTACTGACTTATATCAGAATGAAAATCAGCTCTGAATCGTCTGTGTTATCTATTGCATTGGTTATAAATTCCCTATGTACTTTCAAAGATACATTGTCTTTCTGAGAGTTAGTAAGACACAACTCATTTTTTGCGCCAATTACTAAACAGACATTTTTTTTAGATCTTCATGTCATATATTCAGCTACTTCTGAATCATCACTAGTTTACTACAGTAACCAAATAAATTTACATTAGCTAAAACACTGTACGTACCCATATTTAATTCAAAGAAGGTAATACATTGTATGAAGCTTAAAGCCTACCATTTATACTATTCATTGATATTCATTGGTACACTACATAGTTTACGCTGCAATCATCAATAAATGTTATTGCGTCAGGCCAACAGATAAGAAATTCAAATGCAGTAATGAATATGTCTTGTGACTGTCGTGCATTTTGGGTGCATAAAAAAGGTAATTTCATCCACATAATTTTGTAAAATAGTTTACGATGTAGGATGTGCATTCGCCCATCACACTGAGGTTTTTCAAGAAACTCACAGTAGTGGCTCAAAGCTCTATATATATATATATATATATATATATATATATATATATATATATATATATATATATATATATATATATATATATATATATATTATTTTATTATTTTTCATATATATATATATATATATATATATAATAAATAAATATATATACAGTATATACATATACATATATGTAAGTTTATATATATATATATATATATATATATATATATATATATATATATATATATATATATATATATATATATATGTGTGTGTGTGTGTGTGTGTGTGTGTGTGTGTGTGTGTGTGTGTAAGAATATGGTGAGGGTTTGTGTGCGTGTGAGTCTGTTTTGTGTAACATCATGTGAATGCAGATGAAAGATGCCTAACCATTATAAAACTTAGAAGTATCATGTCTTCAAGAATTTATTAAAACAGTGTAATACAAAGTATATTCAGTGCAGCAACTGACTATATATAGAAAATTCAAGTTATCAGATTGGATGCTCTCAACTATCACTCAGTAAAAAACTATGTTTGATTAAAATAAAAGTTATGTTGAAAATTGTTACTAAAGTCTACAGTCTTCACGTTCAAAATGTGACAGACGACATAAACTGGTACTGTTTTCGTGTCTATACAGGTCACCAGTACAGAACTTACTAATCTTTCCATGCTTTATGCATCATTTCTTACACCGTGCATTAGAATGAATAATAATAATAATAATAATAATAATAATAATAATAATAATAATAATAATAGCCACACTGATTTTTCAAGCAACGTACTACAGCATAGACATTCTTTGTGGAAAGCAATCTGCTCCATTGCCGTCAGACCGGCATGTATGTATTATTGACCAACTTAAGATTATAATTTCAAAACTCAAATAAATAAATATAATAAAGAGAAGCTTGACGACATGTGACCAATGCCCGGTTGTTTGTAGAGCAAACCGTCTCAGGAGAGATGCCCAGAATCTAAAATGGCGGACTCGGTAAGAAAACTGTGATAACGCTGGGGACTCGTGTCATCTTTGAGAGCTGATAGAAATGGTAAGTGCCCATGAACATTTAGTCGGTTCCATATATAAAATGAAACATTTCTGATTCCACGGGAAATAATAACATTACTGACTGTACTACAACTTGTACCATCAACATACACACAAACACACACATACTGAGTGTATATATATATATATATATATATATATATATATATATATATATATATATATATATATATATATATATATATATATATATATATATATATATATATATATGCATGTTTGTATTAGAGTATGTATGTGTTGCCTTAACATGTGTATGTATGTATGTATGTATCTGTATATATATACACATATATATATATATATATATATATATATATATATATATATATATATATATATGTGTGTGTGTGTGTGTGTGTATATGTACATGTGGTGTGTTGTTGCAGAGAATGTGGTCGATATTGTTTAGGCCTCTTAAACATGTAGTAAGGGGGAGGGGGTTAGAAATCATAGCGGAAAATGGGATAAGTTAGCAGCCTCACACTAAAAGAATTTCTGAAAACCAGAAGGGTAGCTATCATTTCAAGGTAAAAAAATTATATTAATATATATATATATATATATATATATATATATATATATATATATATATATATATATATATATATATATATATATATATATATATATATATATATATATATATATATATATATATATGTGTGTGTATATGTATGCGTGTTTATGTATATATATGTATGTATGTATTTATGTATATATATATATATTTATGTATATATATATATATATATATATATATATATATATATAAAAATATAAATTATATATTTGTTAAGATGTCTGTTTTTAGTATGACACTCCAGTATGTGGCGTATCATGCTTATAAATTTATGGATATGTATGTATTTGTATTCACACACACACACACACACACACACACACACACACACACACATATATATATATATATATATATATATATATATATATATATATATATATATATATATATATATATATACTCATATATATACAATACAATGTGTGTGTGTGTCTGTGTGTGAATACAAATAAATACATATCCATAAATTTATAAATATGTTTCACCATATACCGAATGTCATACTAAAAAACAGACCTCTTGAGAAAAAAAAACATATTCGAAACAACGTGTTGAATCCGTGTCTAGGGAAAAAAAACAGGGCTGATATTTTTCCCCAACAGATGAAAGAACAGAAACAAAAAGATTACGTCCAAGGGAGAGAGACCTTTCGTTCATTTGGAATTTCCTTGAGACCTCCTCCTTTTGTGACCCAGAGAGAGAGAGAGAGAGAGAGAGAGAGAGAGAGAGAGAGAGAGAGAGAGGAGAGAGAGGATTGGGTTTCAAAATTGGCAGAATCTCTTGTTTTCACCATCTCCCTTTCAGATGACAAGACAGAAGTCAAGGAACGGGTGAGAGACTTGTCCTCCTCACACATTCTCTCTCTCTCTCTCTCTCTCTCTCTCTCTCTCTCTCTCTCTCTCTCCGTGGAGTGAATATGTGATTTCATTGATTCGAGGTCACACCAGAGCCTTTCAGAAGCACAGGGTGTAGCTTCTGAATTTGGCATTGTTGTCCAAAAGGGGCGTATCTTCTCTGTAAAAAATTTTTCCAGGGTTCTGTTATTATTTTAATTTTTTGTTTCTTTTTTGTCGAGTGAGGGAGCTCAACGGGCTAAGCAGACGAACTGCAGTTCACCTATTGTCAGGAGACCTAAACAATATCGACCACATTCTCTGAAACACACACACACTATATATATATATATATATATATATATATATATATATATATATATATATATATATATATATATATTTAAATATTTATATATGGTATTAGAGAGGTGACCTCAGAAAGTTTTAGCCTATCAGTGCTCAGCAAGTGTTTGGGATAAGATGCTAACCCCATAATATTATCCACCTGACTAACTATGGCGCACTTAAATCATGGCCTAGGTTAACAGAAGAGGAATGGATTTATAGTTAGTGCCCGAAGTGTTCATATCTCCTGATACTCGAAGTTGTACTACCTTAATAGTGATGACTGTATTAGGACCATATGGCCACGCGGCAGGGTATGTGGTTAGTAACCTCATCCCCTAATATTTGTTGAATTCCGAAAAGCTGCATTCTAGTTATGTAAAAGTATCTCATGGCATTCTCAGGAAGAGACCCATTCAGTAGAACAGCAGCCCTTGGGTTACCACATGGAAGCACCAGAAGAAGGTACCCCTTTGATGGGTGAAGGCCAAGTATTCCCTCTGGAATCCCGAGAGAATTAATTTTGATATAAAATTTGATTTACTCTAATACTGAAAACATCTGCACGGTCTAGTTCATACTTTACAAGATTCCAAAGGTGCTGAATCTATTACCCAATATGTCCGAGGGCCATTTATGATCTCTTTGGCTCCGCGAGCTTGGTGTTGGCATCATTTCTAGATTCAGTTCTGAGGAGGCCGTGGAAAAAATGACAGAATGGATTCAGTGTCTTCAAGGACCTCGAGAGATTCGCGCCAACTCAAGTTTGTTTTATTTCAAACCCAATCAAAATCA
>NC_089793.1:36649451-36656951 GCF_040412425.1 Macrobrachium rosenbergii | reverse complement strand
TATATATATATATATATATATATATATATATATATATATATATATATATATATATATATATATATATATATATATATATATATATATATATGTATATATATACATATTATATATACATAAATATATATATATAAATATATATATGTATATATTAACTTTATCACATACACAAATTGTTCTGTGCGTTAGTAGAATTACTAAAGGACCTCATTCAAACTGGATGGTATCTAATGGAGTATTTTTCAGAAAAAAGTTACAAAGCTTTCTTGGACAAACAGTCCACATTATCAGTGTGATACTTGATAATGTGGACTGTTTGTCCAAGAAAAGCTTGTAACTTTTTCTGAATAAATACTCCATTAGATACCATCCAGATTGAATGAGGTCCTTTTAGTAATATGTATAGATATGTGTAAGGTTTCTTTGATTTCACATTAAATCTTTGCTTTACATTTCAGATCCACCTCACTACAATGAGAGACACCCTTTCTGGTTATGAAGAAATCCACACGATTTTCCTACTGCCGAAGGATGTCCGAGCTATACACAACCGAAAGATCGGCGTTGCAAGATACCCCTTAAAAGTTTCTTCATCTGACTAAACCACAACAAAACATAAGTTATGAAGCACAGAATCTCTGTTTAATATCCCTGCAAGTTATGTAGTTTGTGTTTTTCTTGGAATATCAGGAAATGTAAGTAGCATGGCTTCCACAGGCAATATCAGAAAAGTTATGAATTAACTTGTGAGTGACTACAATATTATTTAAGTTATGCACTACAGCTTTTAAAAGAAACATACAAAAACTGTTTCCGAAAATTACTGAAATTATATATAAAAGTTATCCTACTTAATCTACCTGATGTTAGGTTGGATAGCTTTTGTATGTTATTTCAGGAATTTTAAGAATGATGATGATGGCTGTATGTGGCGTCAGGTAAATTATGTAGCATGAGTTTTATAAGCAATATAAAGTAAATCATGTAGTATTCCTTTTATATGTAATATCAGGTAAATTTCAAAGTATAGCTTTTGTGACTTTGTACAATTACAAATGCTATGAACTATGGATATGTAATATCAGGTAAATAATATAATATGGCTTTTACATAAATACTAGGTAAACTATATTATGTCTAGTGTATGTAATATCCAGTAAACTATATTATGTCTAGTGTATGTAATATCCAGTAAACTATACTTATGAGTTTTATATGTAACATTAGGTAGATTATACAGTATGATTTATACATTTAATATCACAATTTATGTAGTACAGCTTTTACATGAAATGTCAGGTATGCTTTGTAATACGTAGTAGCAACAGATTCAAAGGGGGCAGCAAAGATATGCATATCTCTAGGCTTCCTGTATTCCGTGTATTTTTGCGTCGGAGGGAAGCGCGCCATTGACAAGAGTTCGTTTTCAAATGATACATTATTTACTATTTCGTCACTACTGCCGTGCTTTAGTCATCTTGGCAAGATGCGCTGGCAAAGAAATATTTCTTTGCATTGACTGAAATACTATCGTGGGTGGAAACGCGTTACTCAGAGCACTACATGAATAAATGTAATGTAATGAATCTATCTCTGATGCCTGGCACAGAAATCTGATTAAAAAAAAAAAAAAAACTGCAACAGAAATTTGAACGTTCAAATAAGCAAGGAATCTTGTGAAAACAAAACAATACAGGAAACAGAGATGACCAATGAAAAGTAATTTGAAAAGGTGAGTTGGAATAAATGCTAAGAATTCGAAAAATGTATTAGAATAAATTTAGGTATTAATTAATTGAAAACCAAACAAAAAAAATTATCTTTTCTTGAATTTGACATCATAATTTATCCTTGAATAATAGCAATGATTATGTAGCTTCACCCACCCCTAAGCGATGTATGTATGTATGTATATGTATGTGTATTTTTGTATATTTATGTATGTATATATATGTGTGTGCCTATGTGTGTGATTATATTCACACATACATACATACATACATTCCCCACCATACATATATATATATATATATATATATATATATATATATATATATATATATATATATTATATATATATATATATTATATATATATATATATATATATATATATATATATATATATATATTTATATATATATATATATATATATATATATATATTATATATATATATCTTTGTCAGAAAATTATAGTTTGCTACTGAATGAGCCTTTTGATTTGAGAATTACAATTTGCTATTGAACTTCTTATTCGACCTGAGAACTGTTAATTGTTATGAAGTAGTTCTTTTTATCTGTGGGCTGCAAGCTCTTTAAATCCGTGAATAACCCTGTTATCAAATAGTTCTCAAGATACTGGATCATAATTTATCATTAAATACTTTTCTTATTTGAGCGTATGTCGAGAAGGATTGGCGTTAGTTGATGACCTTAAATTAATGTCAACTATGAATTTAAAGAGGCATGTCTGTCTGTGACTAAATATAATCTCACACACACACGACTCCTTGAATGCATAGTGGACATATTCTAAGGTCATCATCAACTTACGTCAATCTTTCTCAGCATACACCCAAATAAGAAAGATATTTAACAATTAATTATGATCCCAGCATCTTCAGACCTATTTGATAAAGGTGTAATTCGCAGATTCAGAGAGCTTACTTCACATTAATTACTTCGTAACAATTAGTAATTTCCAAAGGAAATCGAATATTCAACAAGAAGTTGTAATTCCCAAACCGAAAGGCCTATTTAATAGCAAAACGTAAACCCCATACAGAAAGTGATGTGTAATAGTAAATAAGTAAATCCCATACCGCAAAAAACTACATAATAATAATTTGTAGGTAAGCTACTTTTCATTTTTTTTTGTTTTTTTGTTAATGGTGATTTCCTTAACTGTTAATAATCTTCAAGAAGACAGGAAAAATATGGCGCAAGAAGCTGTCGCAGATGCAGAAGCTGAAGTACTGAAAAATTCTTTCTAATATCCATTTTAGGAATTATTTCAGTAATTCCATACCAGACATTAGTTCGTAAAATTTCAATGAGATATAAATTAACAACCTGCTTTTTTTAATTGAAAATTTATACCAGAAATAAAATTTTAATCCGGCACCGTTATACAAAAAAAAAAAAAATTCAGTAAGGCATCGTAAGTTCTTAAATGTTATTGAAAGTAGTTCATCTTACAAACAGTCAGCAAATTAACATAGATGGTTATTCAAAGTTTAACGCATTACCAATGACAGCTGCTATAAGGCTTTTTAATTATATATAGTGCTGGATATTCGAGTAAACTTTGAAGGTAATAAAACATTTGGCGAAGTATCTATTTTGCCTTAAGTCAATAAGTTAACGGAGACATTACAAAAAATGTTTAACTCTCGATCACAAATCAGACTCTAAAACAGAAGCACCAACTCCACTCAATTTTTCATAAGAACGAAACAAGCTGTAAAGCAACATTCAAATGGCGTTGAAAGACAGAAAAAAAATTAATGAACGACGCCGAAAGTAAAATGCTAACGCTGACATATTTAAACCTGGCATTTCGACATCATAAGACTCCAGCTGATTTAGAACTTTGTAAAAATTGAACCAATTCTCGGTCGGAGTCCCTCTCCGGCACGTCACTCAAACGTCAGAGAACTGGCTGTCAGAAACCGTAATGAGGACTTTATCTCGTAATTGTTCGGGAAGGTTTGGATTAATGTTACCTGAAATTTAGAATAATTGTGATTCTTGTTTTTTTCCGTTGTTATTTTTGGGGGATGGAGGGGGGAAGGAACAAGGGAAGGGTGCGGGCGGGTCATTAATTTATTATTAAATATTTCTGTTATTTGACGCATGTCCAGACAGACTGGCATAACTTGATGACCTTAAATTAATACGTCAACCCTGATTTCAAGGAGTTATGTGTCTCTGATTAAATATATATATATATATATATATATATATATATATATATATATATATATATATATCGTGTAAAGATAAGCAAAGATTCTGAATACATAATTATTTCCCTTCTTTTTCTCATTTGTAAAATCTAGTTCATTGAGTATTGGAGGTTTTGCGTCATCACCGCTGCAGAAGATATCGACAAAGTGCTGATGCTTATGATAAAAATCACAAATATGATGATACTGATAATAATGATTATTGTTTCTGTTTCCATATAAGATGATGATGGATGCTGCCGCTAAGTATGATGAGAAACGATGATGCTAATGATGAGGAAAAGAGTTTCTGGTTCGGATGTTTTATCGGAGATGTTGATGACGACGATAAAGATGATTTTTGCCTCTGATGTTCAAAACATTGGTGTTTTCAGAATCATCGCAATGGCGCTGATAACAATGAAGACCGTGTTATCGATAACGATTGAAACACTAAAAGAATTATAACCTTTAACAATACAATCGTTGTCATTATTACTATTATTATACGTTTTACTATTATTGTTATCATTATTACTGTAATAATTACCATTATTATTATTAGATTGTTAGTTAGATCAGCTTGTATTAATTCTTGACTTTCACGTTGCTACCCCGACAGGTTAAAAATGAAAATACACCTTGATAAACAACAATTCTTATAAAATTTAGTGATCTGACAAATTACAATTCTGAGACTCTGCTATGGTTCCCTTGATGAATGACTGATTGTTCTACCTGGCGTCAAAATATTCTTGACATACGCAGTGGTCGAATTGATTTTTTTCCCCTATAGATATTGATGCTTCAGAAAAATTACAAAATAGTTTATTTTTTGGACTAATTTTGAGTAAATTAGCCTAAATAAACCTGTTCCTCGTATGGACCCAATGTTACATGCATCAGAGGTCAATTTCGGATACGAAAATCTGCAAAAGAACAAAAACCATGTGATTCCATATTGTATAAATAAATTAAAGATTGTTATTATAATCTATCCATTCTGTTTCCAATCATTGACGCTACATAATCTACAATCAATCGATGAATTTCCGCTCGTTATATTTTAGTGCTGAATTTTCTAGTATTATTGTTTGTAGTACATCTTGCTCTCTGTCGAGGGTCGAAGTAGTTGCGACGCAAAATTAAGAACACAATCCTAATATAATATAATATAATATAATATAATATAATATAATATAATATAATATACAAATCAAACAGCACATCAACTTAAAATGACAATAGACAAATGTACTCCAAGATATTTCATTACCAAAGTAATAGCTTTATTGACTACATATCCACCAGATTTCATTCTATTAAACTTAACATGATTTGAAAAATAAAGCATTAGATTTATTTTTCTTAAAAGAATTCATTTTGCCAATGATCACAATGCATACATAATTTGGAAGTGATTACACCAGAGAAAGTATGCCGTATTTATTACCGAATATCCTTTCCTCATAAAAAAAAAAATAATCCTCACTACTGAACATACACATATCCACACGCACGTTTGAACACACACACATACATGCATATATATATATATATATATATATATATATATATATATATATATATATATATATATATATATATATATATATATATATATATATATATATATATATATATATAATGTATATTTATATATGTATATACATATATACATACACACATACATACAATATATATCTGCACACACACACACACACACACACACACACACACATATATATATATATATATATATATATATATATATATATATATATATATATATATATATTATCCCTAGAAAAAAATTAATCCGACCACAGCGTACATCAGGGACATTTTGACGCCATGTGGGAAAATCAGTCATTCATCAAGAGCCTTCAGAATTTTAATTTGTCAGATCACTAGATTTTATGAAGAAAATACACAATTTTCATTTTTAACGCTTAACTTGTCAGGGTAGTAACGTGAGAGTCAAGAACTAACATCAGATGATCTAACAAACAATTTAATAATAATAATAATTACAATAATAATGACAATAATAATAAAATATTTTTTTAAATGGTTGTAAAATTCTGTATAAGGTTAAAAACGATTAATTTACACACACACACCCCACATATATATCCATCTATCTATCTATCTATCTATCTATCTATCTATCTATCTATTTATATATATATATATATATATATATATATATATATATATATATATATATATATATATATATATATATTTATATAATGTATATACATTTATATATATATACATAAAGTAATCGTTTTATTCACTAATTAATAGTATATAAATAAAATACATTAGGAAATACCGTCCGCTTAAAATTCTCGTCACTTCTCATTTCCACAAGTGGTCTAGACCATAAGCTCCGTATTTAATATTAAGTTCGAGATGTTATTTTTCTATTCTGTGTTCCGAAGAACTTGCTATTCGTCGGCGCAGGATTCTGCACGAAGTGCGGTACCGTTCATGATGTGTTGTATAGGCATTAATATCTATGTTTCTCTGGGGGGGGAAAAAATCATGATCTTCACAGGTGAATTTAATGTATATATCTTGATCCTCAAAGGTGCCATTAAAAATTTAGTATATATCTTCAGGTCTATTTTGAACATATGATGATAATCTCACTGGCAGACATACGTAACATAATATTTTTCTTTGGTATACGAAGATATTCTTGCTAACTGGCATTTTCATAATTATTCCAGATGGTGGTGTTCTGCAAAAGGTTTATTTTATTCTTGTTGTTCTATTCATTTTCTGTGGTTTTAAACTGATTCAGTTTTGAAAACTCGTTTTCAACAAATGATGTCGGTGTCAAAGATCTTTGACAACATAACACCAGAGAACACTGAATCAGTCATTCAATGACAAAAGATTTTACCCCATTGACACCATACTTATTAATCATCAGAACCTATTTTACCCCACCTACATCATACTTATTAATCATCAGAACCTATTTTATCCCATTGGCACCATACTTATTAATCATCAAAACCTATTTTATCCCATTAACACCATACTTATTAATCATCAGAACCTATTTTACCCCACTGACACCATGCGTATTAATCATCAGAACCTATTTCACCCCACTGACACCATACTTATTAATCATGTGAACCCCTATTTTACCCCAATGACACCATACTTATTAATCATCAAAACCTATTTTATCACATTGAGACCATACTTATCAATCATCAGAACCTATTTTATCCCATTGGCACCATACTTATTAATCATCAGAACCTATTTCAGAGCAGTTGCTGAGAGCGATCCGGCAAGACATCTGGAAGAAATTACTAATAAATAGGTGACGATGACTCAAGCTATCCATTACGAATCTATAGTACAAAAAAAATAACAAATAACCAATTAGAGATATCAGGACAGACCATCTGACATTATTTTTAACACATGGCGCACACTAACGCTAATAGCGCTCAAACTTGAGAGAGAACAACCCTGGCCAGATGACACAAAATAAAGCCCTTTGCACTTAGCCAGTAATAA
>NC_089793.1:36636951-36639451 GCF_040412425.1 Macrobrachium rosenbergii | reverse complement strand
ATAAAAATTTTTAAATGTGGTTACAAAACAGATATGTGGATACAAAACAGAAAATATGGAAACAAAACTGAAAATATGGATACAAAAACGAAAATATGGATACAAAACTGAAAATATGGATAAAAAAATGAAAATATGGATACAGAACTGCTCATATGATCGCATAATCGTACAATTTATTCCACACAATGTAAACACCTTGTCACACTTGACTCCTTATAACATTGAGCTTCTGCAATCCTAAAATAGAATAGTTTTCTTTGCTTTCATCATCGAAAGTAGAAACTTATCGAATTATTTTTTCATGGTTCTCTGGCGAAGTGATGTAAAAGACCACAGAAACCAAGAAGTCGGAATTAATCTCAGCAAAATTATTCTCTTCAACAATGCGTAAAATAGTAAAACACAGGGCAAGACCTATAATATTATGAATAAACATTTCACCAAAGCAAAACGTTAATAATTATGAAAACATAAAACTACTAAGTGTCTTTATCCTGACTGCAAACGTGATTGGAAAAAATATATACCTTCATTATAGAAAAAGAATTTGTTAGTTAATGACAAAACATGAGCTTACAATATCCCAAGCAAAATAAAAAATTAAAATGACTGGCAGGAAACCCATCATTATATATCACGCTGAACATAAAATTATGCCATGACCAAGAAAGGAAGTCGAGAAAGGAATACCAAATAAATAATAATTAATGATGTCTTAAAAACATATAGAGTCATAACTCTCTGCTGTCATAATACGAGACGAAATATTATTGATAGATATTTTGCAAAGAAATCATTATTGTTAAAGCCTGGAAACTAAATATGTACAAAATCAATAACTACATAGCATGGGAATAAAAAAAATGTTAAGTATACTCATGATACTGTATTAAATAATATAAAGGATTTTTTTTAAGAATCAAACATCCGAAAATAATCTTGAAATATAAAAAAAAGTTTATTTTATTTTTTCCGCTAGTAATTTTAAACATATTCATAAGTTTGCGTCTTCAAGAGAGTCGAATGACTTAATGTAAAAGGTAAAACGTTCTCAGATAACGAACGATAAACAATTCTGTAATTATGCAAAGAATGCAACTCCTAGAGATCTGAATTTTTTACTAGTATTAATAACGAAAAAGATATTGCGTTATACTCAGTACAAAATTAACTACAGTAATATATAATATATATATATATATATATATATATATATATATATATATATATATATATATATATATATATATATATATATATACTATATATATATATATATATATATATATATATATATATATATATATATATATATATATATATATATATATATATATACACACAATTTTTATAACGTTGCAAAGAATGCATCTCCTAGTGGACTGATATTTTCCTGGTGTTGTTAATCATGGAAAATATATTGCGTTATAATAGTATAAAACGATCAACCTTGTGTGTGTGTGTATATATGCAGGATGTATAATAAATATATATATATATATATATATATATATATATATATATATAAATTAAATATATATATATATATACATATAATTTTTATATAACGTATATATATATATATATATATATATATATTATATATATAATACATATAATTTTTATAACTAAAAGTGGACTGATTTTTTCCTGGTATTGTTAATCATGGAAAAATCTACTGCGTTATACTTGGTATAAAACTATCAACCTTGTGAGTGTGTGTATATACAGTATATATATAAATATATATATATATATATATATATATATATATATATATATATATATATATATATATATATATATATATATATATATAAATATATATATATATATATATATATATATATATATATATATATATATATATATATACATATATATATATATATATATATATATATATATATATATATATATATATATATATATATATATATATATATATATATATATATATATAATGATACGTTCGTTCTTTCGTCTATCATCAAAGAGGTAAACGTGCATCCCATTTAAACCAACAAAGAAAGAAAAGTAAACTTCAATTGCTTTTCAGTGGAGGGAACATAACTTTTGGTACAATAACAAGAAATAACTAATCTGCATATAGTAATTGTTATCCATAAATAAAAATTCATTTCGTAAGAGTCTTCATAAAACATCTTTTTTATTCGTTTAATGACTTGTAACAAGATTCCAAGATTAGAGGTATTCTGGGGTAATAATTTACTCCTTTTCCTTTTTGATTTTTGAGATATTATCTATGAGGATGTAGAATGAGATCAACTTTCATCTATTTCTTTTCGAGAGTTTTTTAAAACACATTTGCATCAAACTTCCTTTAGAATATTAGTTAAATTTCTTGTGAGTAAGGCAGCTTTGTCCGCGATTTTATTATACTTTTATTATCTATATCATGTTCATAGTTAATATAACATGGAAGAATGAAACTGACGAAAGAGAAAGTTTATTTGAAAAATAAAAAGGCTGCACG
>NC_089793.1:36619451-36631951 GCF_040412425.1 Macrobrachium rosenbergii | reverse complement strand
AATAAATTTAAGTAGGAAACTGAACTGATTAATGTCTAATAGTTTATGCGGAAATTATAAACATTCTTATATATGAAAATAACAGTTAATGAGTTACTCTAAACTGCAACTTAATGTAAAAAAAAAAAAATACTTATTCATTAGCCTAATTTTTCACTAGAGGGTTCATTAAAATTGACTGAAATTACAGAAGATTGCCTGAAATACTTCAAGACCTAGAAGCGAAAGAGTTCATTTCAAGTTACAATTAAGGATGTAGCTATTAATTCTCTATTTCTCCTCACTTTTCAGATGCGTTTACAGCTGCTTTATCCTGGATGCAACCGCAGAGGAAAATTACTCCATCATTTACTACCCTCTAAGACCCACGATGCAGTGGAAAGTGCATCTTAACAGTCTGGGGAAATCCCGAGGTTAAGGGGGGTTACCCTGATTATCAAAAGGATTTACAATACTTGTAATACTTACATGATTATAAACATGTTTCTTCATTTCGCTTTAAGACCTTGTAGACAAGCAAATCCAAAAAGACTGAGTAAATCAGGAAGTTAAAATGTCCTAGGTCGTATATATATATATATATATATATATATATATATATATATATATATATATATATAGAGAGAGAGAGAGAGAGAGAGAGAGAGAGAGAGAGAGAGAGAGAGAGAGAGAGAGAGAGAGAGAGAGAGAGAGAGAGAGATATTTATATAAATATATGTATATATATATATATATATAGTATATATATATATATATATATATATATATATATATATATATATATATATATATATATATATATATATATATATAGTATATGTGTGTGTGTATCATTGCGTGCGGTATATGAATATATATATATATATATATATATATATATATATATATATATATATATATATATATATATATATATATATATATATATATACACACATATACGAACATCTATATATAAATATAATGTATATAAATTCAGAAATTGAACCAAATATCTTTCTGAAATAATCCAGAAAATGAAAAATGAAAACGCGAGCTCCATAAATTAGAATAATTTCCAGAATGTCATATCTGCATGCAATTATTCCACCACTTTTCCATCTGC
Source organism: Macrobrachium rosenbergii (assembly GCF_040412425.1). Taxonomy (NCBI): domain Eukaryota; kingdom Metazoa; phylum Arthropoda; class Malacostraca; order Decapoda; family Palaemonidae; genus Macrobrachium; species Macrobrachium rosenbergii. Next base: position 36,630,846 of record NC_089793.1, on the reverse strand, counting down.
ATTTAAAAGTCGAAAGTCGGAGGATCTCGTTTGCGCATGAGCAGACCTCGAAACAAAGCGATGGTACGAAATATATAGGAAAAAAAATGTAATGTCTGATTAGGTTACCTTCTTTATGGTAATAAATATTGAGATATTATTATCACGTGAAGAAACACAAACATATGTATGTATGTATGTATGTATGCATGGATGTGTACATATATATATGTGTATATATATATATTTATATATTTATATATATCTATCTATACATCTATATATATATATATATATATATCTATCTGTATACATATATATATATATATATATATATATATATATATATACATATACTAAATATATATATATATATATATATATATATATATATATATTTATATATATATATATATATATATATATATATATATTATTATATATATATACTATATATATAATCATATATGTACATATACGTATATATGTGCACAAAACATTTCATAACCATAACTAAATAAATACACTTCCTTATCTATGGTATGCAAATGAAAAACCTGCAAGTTTGTGAGGAATCACATACACTCACGAGTGTGTTTTGTAATTACTGCCTAAAATTTTGTAATTGCTGCTAAAGATAAACGATTCAACGTCTTATAAATATATATATAATATATATATATATATATATATATATATATATATATATATATATATATATATATATATATACATATACATATATATTTAAAATATATACTGTATATATATAGAGATAGATATGATATATATATAAATATCTGTAGATAAGAAGAGAAAGAGATAGATTAACAAGCAGACAGAAAGACAAATAGATAGTAATTATAAAATACATCACGATTCATGATAAAAAAAAAAAGACAAATAAAGACAGTATTCTCACAGCATTTGCCTCTGAAAAAAAAAAACGTACTATCCCCCAGAATAACACTTTCAGAACGCGAATTGTTCACCATTAAAATAATTGCTTTCCATCTTACACAAGTAAATAATAACCGAAATAAAAAAAAAATAATGATAAAGCTCGCCTGAACTACAGTTCTGTGCCAGGGGGAAATATTCGCGAACAAATTAAAATGATCGTTTGACACGTTTTTCTTTCCCAGTGCCAGTCGACATTTTTTCCTTCGACTTTTATCTTTTCCTCTCCTCTGCTCTCCTCTCCTCTGCTTTGTTTTCGAGTTCTTTCATTTCAGCATGCTTCCGTTGTATAAGTTAAACTGTTATTTACTGCCATGGAAATTCTCATGCTCACAGAGGCGCACTTATAAATAATATGCATGCATTATATATATATATATATATATATACAAACATATACAAAACACACACACGCATATATATATATATATATATATATACATACATAAAAGTACATAAACATATATATATATATATATATATATATATACACACACATTATTCATATATATATATATATATATATATATATATATATATATATATAGTATATAAATAATATGATAAAGGCTATATATATATATATATATAAAATATATATATATATTATATATATAAACTGTTTCTATATATATATATATATGGCATAATATATATATATTAAAATGAAACTGATTCTTCTGACCCTGATATATAAACATTCCTATTTGAAATGATCCTGACTTTTTGACCATTTATACTAATACCTTAATAATAATTTTATCCTTAAGTGAAGCCTGATTTTATATAGAAAACTGTCCACGCAAATTTCACCATTAAGTTACACTAATCACCTTAATAATAATTTCATTCCTAAATGAAGCCTGACTCTAGATACAAAACTGTTCACGCAGATTTGACCATTAATTTATACTAATACCTTAATAATAATTTTATTACATCTCTATGGAACTTGGTTACCTAATTGCTAAAACATCGCCTATTGCAAGAACTTCCATCTTGGAATATAAGTTGCTTTAAATCCTTTCGCAAAAGTTCACAAGTCCATTACATAAGTAATTTGTATTTGAGATTTTTTATTTGTTGCGAAATCAGATACGTTTTATTATATTTACAAAAACATTTTGTAGAATTTTAAGCTCTTAACTGCATTTATAATTAAATTTTTCTTGGAAGAGTTATTATTTAAGTAATTTAAATCTTGAAAAATTAAATAGATTCACAGCTTCAAAGGCATGAGATTATGGAAATAAAAAAAAATATGGCTAACATTTAAACCACTACCGAATTATCCTTTCTGTGTTTTCTGCTTAACCACAAACAAATATGAAACCTTTCAGGAAAATAGAGACCAGTATTTTTATTATGAGGCAGTTCATTATCAGAGGGCATTTTATGGACACAAACATTGATCACAACAACAAAAAAAACAATTAATAAAGGCGCCGAAGTTTCTTCCGCGCAATCGAGTTTTCTGTACAGCGTATAATGCTGTATGAGCCGCGGCCCATGAAACTTTAACCATGGCATGTCCTACAGCGTTGCCAGACGCACGATCATGGATAACTTTAACCTTAAATAAGATAACAACTACTGAGGCCAGAAGGCTGCAGTTTGGCGTGTTTGATGATTGGAGGATGGATGATAAACATACCAATTTGCAGCCCTCTAGCCTCAGTAGTTTTTAAGATCTGAGGACGGACAGACAAAGCCATCTCAATAGTTTTCTATAAAAGAAAACTAAAGGGATATAGAAATGAACGTGCAAAATTCAAATAATTGTCAATATGGGGATCTCAGTTAAGCTTAATAACTTTTTCTAATGACAACTTAGAAATCTTTTATTAATTTTTTACCGTTATTTTTTTTATCATGCTACTGCAATGCATAAAAAGTGTAAAATGAAACAACTGATTTATGAAAAAAGAAGTTTTTCCATGTCTGAGTAACACAGTAAAACTACGAGACGTTTTTGAAGATTCAACCTTCAAAATTCACCTAATCGCTTCATTAATATTATAAAACGGGGTTTGACGAAGGAAAACATTATTTTTGACCAAGGCAGACCTGGGTCACTCATGGAGGACTATTCACCACCTGTACAGGTGTGTGCGACTCTCGAAATAATTATCAAAAAGTCTAAATAGACCTAAAACGCCCAAAGGGCTCTCTCACAGGCTAAAAGCATGTATATGGAGAGAAGTGACTTTGATTTCAGGTCTGCCTAATCAAAAACAACCATTCCAACGTCAAAAAACTCTTCAATACAGGAAAGGAGAGCCGTTCCAAGAAAGAAGAAGAGCAGCGCATTCCACCCATCAACTGTTACAACCCATCATCCCCATGTTCACTTATTTCGCCTTGACAGGTGTTTACGTTTTGTGTGACTCTCATCAATACTGATATTTCGTTATTTTCTTATGTTCATCAAAGCTCACACGGAAAGTAACACATAATCACGCTAAGAAGGGGAAGTTATAAAAAATAAAATTTCCCTACTATCATGAAGATATTGTTAGGAAAAATGATTACAAAATATATAAATTATATAAGAAGAAACACAATAGAAAGAGGAATTTGTTATTGTTTCGCCAAGGAAAATATAAGTATGGCTTGTGTAAAATGATCATAAAAAGGCATATCTACGAATTTTCGTAATGAACCACTTAAAAGGAAGAAGCTTTCGTAAAACTGCTGTTAAAAATGAAAGTGGATAAACTACGGCTGAATAGCGATATCAAGGATTTATATCCAAATCTGAAGCTCTGTTACTATGCATAATCTTATAGCTCCCTAAAATAATACCCATGAGGAAATTATGAGAAAGGTTGAACTGTGGGTTGCTCGCGCCATGATAATGTAACCCTTAGATTCTTTGGCAGCAGCTATAGAATTAAACACCAGTCAGGCTACATCTTCTCACAAATGCTATGCTGAAAGAGGCTGTCCTGAAATAAGACGATTCAGCGATGCAACACTAAGTTTTCTTCTGAAAATTCAGAAATATGATACATCTATAGACATAAAATTTAACTTTCTGATCTGTACATATAATTAATATATATATATATATATATATATATATATATATATATAAATATATATATATATACACATATATACATATTATAAACACATATAATGAACGAATTAATGAAAACAATTACATCTGTTTTCTAATCAGGCTATGCATATACTAGCATATACTTAAATATTTTCTCTTTTATATACAGTAAGGCTTATTTTTTTTAAACCAAATATAAATATTTTTATCAATAAATATTAAAGTTATCCATAAATTTCTCATTGCTTTCCTCTGTTCAAAAAAGATGGTAGAGTAATAATAATAATAATAATAATAATAATAATAATAATAATAATAATAATAATAATAATAATAATAATAATAATAATATGCTAAATTCTGTGCTAATCATCAGACTTCACTACTCAAATTTTTGTCCATTAACTATTTTCAAGATTATGTTTTGTCTTACAGGATATTTTGATAACAATAACATTTCATCTCAACATACAACAAGTAAAAAATGCCCCGAAGTTTCTTTGGCGCAATCGAGTTTTCTGTACATCGTATAATCGAGGCCACCGAAAATAGATCTATCCTTCTGTGGTCTTGGTATAATGCTGTAAGAGCCACTGTCCATGAAACTTAAGCACGGTCAGGTGGTAGCCTGGCTTATATCGTTGCCTGACGCACGAGTATGGCTAACTTTAACCTTAAATAAAATAAAAAAAACTACTAAGGCTAGAAGGCTGCAATTTGGTATGTTTGATGACTGGAGGGTGGATGATCAACATACCAATTTGCAGCCCTCTACCCCGGTAGGTTTTAAGATCTGAGGGCGGACGGAAAAAGTGCGGGCAGAAAAAAGTGCAGACGGACAGACAAAGACGGCATATTAATTTTTTTTCAGAAAACTAATATAAAAACGGACAGTATTTTTACGTTCAGCAATACAAGTATTAGCAAGCTGTGAGAAAAACAAGCTTAATAACTGCGATCATTGCCGAACTGTTTTTATTTCAACCAATCTGAACTTCTGATTTTATTCCAAGCAGTAATACTTATATATCTGAACTTCTGATTTTATTCCAATTTCAAGATTTTATGTTTAAATCAAGTAATAATACTTATATATCTGAACTTCTGATTTAATTCCAAGCAGTAATAATTATATATCTGAACTTTATTCCAAGTTTTATATCCGAACTTGATTTTAACAGTAAAACTTATATATCTGAACTTCTGATTTTATTCCAAGCAGTAATGCTTATATTATCTGAACTTCTGATTATATTCCAACAAGTAATACTTATATATCTGAACTTCTGATTTTATTTTTTATTCCAAGCAGTAATACTTATATATTTGAACTTCTGATTTCATTTTCAAGCAGTAATAATTATATATATCTGAACCTCTGATTTTATTCCAAGCAGTAATGCTTATATAACTGAACTTCTCATTTTATTCCAACCGGTAATACTTATATGTAATACTTATATATCTGAACTTCTGATTTTATTCCAACCAGTAATTCTTATATATCTGAACTCCTAATTTTATTCCAACCAGTAATACATATATATAATACTTATATATCTGAACTTTTGACTCTATTCCAAGCATTATTAATACTTATATATCTGAACTTCTGATTTCATTCCAAGCAGTAATACTTATATATCTGAACTTCTTATTTTATTCCAAGCAGTAATACTTATATATCTGAACTTCTCATTTTATTCCAACCAGTATTACTTATATATAATACTTATATATCTGAACTTCTCATTTTATTCCTGCCAGTAATATTTACATATCTGAACTCCTAATTTTATTCCAACCAGTAATACTTATATATAATACTTATATATCTGAACTTTTGGTTTTATTCTAAGCAGTAATACTTATACATCTGAACCTTTGATTTTATTCCAAGCAGTAATACTTCTATATCTGAACTTTTGATTTTATTCCAAGCAGTACTGCTTATATATCTGAACTTCCGATTTTATTCCTACCAGTAATACTTATACATCTGAACTTCTGATCTTATTCCAAGCAGTAATGCTTATATATCTGAACTTCCGATTTTATTCCAACCAGTAATACTTATATATAATACTTATATATCTGAACTCCTGATTTTATTCCAACCGGTAATACTTATATATCTGAACTCCTGATTTTATTCCAACCAGTAATATTTTATATCTGAACTTTTGATTTCATTCCAAGCAGTAATACTTATATATCTGAACTCTTGATTTTATTCCAAGCGGTAATAAATATACTGTATATCTGAACTTAAATTACAGTCCATTTTTATTTTGTACATAAAGCTGAAATGTTACTATATAATATCCTTAATATACAAGACATAATCTTAAAAATGTTTTAGAGAAAATATTTTCTGTCTTACTTGCCAAAACGAAGTCTGCATGGTGACTAGTTAAGATCCAAGCATGTTTGAGTATGAAGAAGCAAATGAAATTATTACTGAGTTTATTCTGTATATATAATTTTTAGATATCAAACACCTGATACGAATGGCAATTATAAGACCACATAATTTGTAATATACATATATATATATATATATATATATATTATATATATATATGTATATATATATATGTGTGTTTTTGCGTATGTATGTGTACAGTATGTAATTATTATTGTCTTTTCTTTATATATATATATATATATATATATATATATATTATTATATACTGTATATATGTAGTATATATATATAACACCTACAGAGATAGAGAGAGAGAGAGAGAGAATGAGAGAAGAGAGGGGGAGGCACAAATGGAAAGCTGCATGCAGTTACTCCAACGTTCGCTTTAGGGAAAAGGGGGAAAAACCCTCCAACTGTGAAACGCAACGGCGAGGCTGCACACTCCAGGACGCAGTTAAAAGTAACTTAGTTTTCGGTGCAATTAAGAGCCTATGTTTTCGAAGAGCTCTGTTTCCCCTAAAAATGGACATCCACGACACTCTCTCTCTCTCTCTCTCTCTCTCTCTTTGCTTTGAATTCGCAATGCCCATTTCAGGGGTCCTTCCCAAAGGACAGATAAAAAGGAAGATAAAAAACACGAAAACTCTACTCAGGGCATTTTTTTGAATGAGATGCAATTTGGGAAATTTCATTGAATCGGAATTCACTGTCTAATTATTTTAAGGAAGATAAAAAACGGCACCGCTCTCCTCTGAAGGCATTTTTCGGAATGAAATGCAATTTGGAAAATCTCACTGATTCCTCAATTTATTTTCTAATTGTTTGAAATATTTTTCTTATTGGTATGGAAGCCATCTTAGGTGTCTCCTTCCAGATCGCTTAACAATACTTGTACCACTTCCAGCTTCCACTGGAAGAGGAATGGAGAGGAAAATTTTCATATGCAGTTTTCGTGTCTTTCCTGCGAGTCAGGAAAGCAAACAAAACTTGTAAAAATATGGCCAATATGGAATTCACAGTTTTATAATTTTTTCTCCCTTACAGTCATGCAATATTGCATAATATTCAAAATGTGGTATCAAAGGTTTTCCTTACAATCATGAAAAAATGCAGTATTATAGGTTTTCCTTACAATCGTGAAAAAAAGTACCTGTAATATCAAATGTACTTTACATGAAGAAAAGCTTAATATATAATTAATAAAAGTATGGTTTACATTAATAAAAAGAAAAAAACTAATATTACTAGTACTTTTACATTTAAAAATGGGAAAGAATCTAACATTGACCAATTTCACATTTTTCAAAGCAAGGAGCAGTTAGTAAGGTTTGGCTTAGTATCCTCCAACCCTATTTCTTAATACAGATGATTCGTCACATTTTTTAAAACTGTGAATGTTAATTTTTTCTGAAGAAATCTGTGTAGATGCTAAAATTTTTGAATAATAGGAAAATGATAAACAAAATGTCACTGAAGAAAACCAACTTTGAGAAACTTATCCTACAAAATAATCTGTCTTCCCACTGCCCAAACATAATCTGGAAGTGATCAAATATTTCTACAAATATTTCAATCTTATATAAACAATACTTCTTGGAAAAATTTTCTTTTAAAAACTATGCAAAGGTAAATACACAAATAAACACGCACACACATTTATACAGTATATGTGTATATATATATATATATATATATATATATATATATATATATACACACACAAACACACACACATATACTGTAGTATGTGTGTGTGTACGTATTTGTTGTGTATTTACCTTTCCATAGTTTTTAAAGAAAAATTTTCCAGAAGTATTGTTTATATAAGATTGAAATATTTGCCAGAAATATTTGACTGTTTCCAATTTATGTTTGGGCAGTGGGAGAACCGTTATTTGTGAGATAATTTCCCAAAGTTGGTGTTCTTCAGTGACATTTTTGTTTATCATTTCTATTATCAAAAATTTTGCTGCCAACAGATTTCTTCAAAAAATTGGCACTGGTTTTAAAAATCATGAGCAATCATCTGTATTAAATAGAGGTGGAAGATGCTGAAAGCCCTTTGCTCCACTTACCTTGAAAAGGAGGTGAAGAGTGGTGAATGTTAATTCTTTCTCATTTTATATGTAAAAGTACTAGCAATATTAGTTTTTTTCTTTTCATTAATGTAAACCATTTAAACATTTATGTATATATCTTCTATCTCATATACATTAATTTTACCTTCGTTTTGTCAAATACGCATTACTGCCACTATGGAATTACTGGAATCAATGGATTATCTCTGAGTTATTTTAATAACAACGACAGCAAATATATAAGCATAAAAGCTTACTTCTGTTTATTAAGGATAAATACCGTCTTCAAAATGAACTGTTTTACTTTCTATTTTTATGCAAGCATTTTCCATTACAAAGTAATCTTCATCGGCAACATTCACGTGGTGAATATCATTACGCAATCGTCTGATGTAAAATATTGGTATAAATCATCTTAGATAATATAATATCATTTTTACTCGGCAATGAAATCACGATCATTTCTGCATGTCTGACATCGAATCTGCTGCTATTTTCGTTATAAAAGCAGTGGATTAAACTTTCCATCCAAAAAACAATATCTTTTTATTTTCTTTATGTAGTAAATTACACTCCAAAAGCTATACAAATATCAGATTGGAAAATTCATGCATCCTTCACACTTTAGTAACTAAGGTAACAGTTATTTCGAAAAGGTTCTTCGAATATACTTCTCAGTATAATATATTACCTAAGGGTATTACCCGTCTCGGAAAAACCTAAGTATATTTCTTGATAATTAAATTATTTACGCTTTGAATGAGTCTGTTCATCAAATCAAGAGGGAAAATAAGATTGAATAGACAATGTGTTAAATTTGCTACTTAAAGTGAAGATTAATTTGAAAGGATCAGTTCTGATTCGGACTACCGTTTCGATTGCTATTTAACAAAGCTGCACACACAATATGTATACGTGTGTGTGTGTGTGTGTGTGTGTGTATATATATATACATATATATATATATATATATATATATATATATATATATATATATATATATATATATATATATATATATATATATATATATATATATATATATATATTAAATGTATATGTATATATGTATATCTATATATATATTTATATATATAATATATATATATATATATATATAATATATATATATATATATATACATAACTAGATATATGCATATATACACACATGTGTATATATATGTATATATATACAATATATACAGTATGTATATATTATATATATATACAGATACATATGTACATATGTATATATATACAGATACATATGTACATATGTATATATATACATATTCATATATATATATATATATATATATATATATATATATATATATATATATATATATATATATATATATATATATATATATATATATATATATATATATATATATATATATATATATATATATATATATTATCTTTTGTGCACGTTCAACGAACATTTTGTTAAAGACTGAAGATTAGAAGCTGCTCTGGCTCTTAAGGCGTGAACTGTATCCTTTGGTCTTATACAAACCGGCATTTTCAATAAGGAATTCATCTTTACTAATTGCTTTTCCAATAACAGATAAAAATAAATCTAAAAAAAAAGCATAATAAATCTAAAGTAATTAGGAAATATGCTTCTTCAATAAAATTCAGATAATATGAATTATTTTATTTAGCACATGTGTCTTTCTGATCACGTTCAACAATTTTAGTAAAAGTGAGTGAAGCTGTGGGACCATAAGGAGTGCACAGTATCCTTTGGTCTTATACAACCCAGCATTTTCAATGAGAGTGTCTTACTAATTGTTTTTTAATAAAAGATGTAGCTGTAAAAACATATCAATTAAATAATTAAATATAGCCTTCAATAAAATCCAGATAATATGAGTGTTTAGCCTCATTAATGATTAAATATTTAAAATTGTGGGATTGGTAGTTAGTGATTAAATGAATTTGTAGATTAACAAATATTCTGTTGTGATCAATATATTAAAAATGATCACACAGTTTAGTAAGTCTTGAAATATTCAATCTGGTAAAAAAGCGTTCAGGGGACATAGTGTTTCGTTTAGCTATATATATATATATTATATAACAATATATATATTCATTAATATAAATATATTATATATATATCATATATATATATATATATATATATATATATATATATATATATAAATTATAAATTTTAATATATGATATACAAGGAAAATAACATTGACAGTTAAAATTCATGTCACTGTACTCCTGAGTTCTGGTCTTCCGTTGGTTCGAAACGTGACGAAAACTTATTATAAACTAAAAAAAAAAAAACATCATCAAACAAGCGTTTTATAACATATGGAAATATATTATTCCCGGGGTAGAGTGAATTGGATATTAAAGGACGTTTGTATTAATGCTTGTATATGAATCACGGTGATGTGATAAAATTCATATATATATATATATATATATATATATATATATATATATATATATATATATATATATATATATATATATATATATATATATATATATATATATATATATATATATATATATATATATATATATATATATATATATTCATTCCATCAAGTAAAGCGAAAAAGCTTATTTGGTGACAAGGCTAGTCACCAACCAGCCTTATCTCCTATCTCCCTCATTTTATCTCCATTATTTCCATTTATTTTACCATTATGAATGAGAATTCCTTTCCTTTTTCTTGAAATAATCTTCTGACCAAGTTTTGCCGGGTCTAGAAAGTTAAAGTTATTTCCTATTGTCACTTGGGCTAGTAAGTACTACCCGACAAGCCACCAGCTCCAACATTTCGTCTGTGGAAACTAGGAATTTTTGTTGACTTTTCACAGAAAACAAAGATTTTTTGGCTAAAAATTTT
>NC_089793.1:36596951-36599451 GCF_040412425.1 Macrobrachium rosenbergii | reverse complement strand
AGAAATATAGTAACACAAATAATTTCCACTTTTTCAAAAGAACTATTCTGATTAAACAGAAAATAGACATACAAAAATACAGCAACAGCGAGCACGGTACAGATTTGGAAATAATTTACTTGAGTTTTCTAGAAAATACGGCTAATGAGATAACGTAATGATGTCTCATATTTTTAGTTTTTTAATTGTTTTTTTTTTTCATTTTTTGATCAAAATATAAGAAACAAAACAAGTAAAAAATGCGCCGAGTTTTCTTCGGCGCAATCGAGTTTTCTGTAAAGCGTTTAACGCTGTATGAAACTCTTAGCCACGGCCCGTGGTAGCCTGTGTTGTTGACACCTATAGCAGTGCCAGACCCACGATCATGGCTAACTTTAACCTTGAATAAAATAAAAACTACCGAGGATAGAGGGCTGCAATTTGGTACGTTTGATGATTGGAGGGTGGATGATCAACACACAAATTTGCAGCCCTCTAGCCTCAGTACTTTTTAAGATCTGAGGGTGGACAGAAAAATGGGGACGGACAGACAAAAGCCATTTCAATAGTTTTCTTTGACAGACAACTAAAAGGCTGCATAAAATTATCCACTAATGGCTGGTAAAGTTGATGAATTTATGAGTCGGTTAATTCAGTGGATGATGTCTGCAGATGGGGTTCATCCACGATTCAGCGGTTAATAGTATAAAGGTGGCAATGACTACTGTAATTTTTACTTTAGGGGCTCCTTCTGTAAGGGGTTAAATACTGAAAAATTATTATTATTATTATTATTATTGTTGTTATGTGTGTTATGTGTATTTATTATTATTATTATTTGTGTAATAAAAATCACACAGATTATTTTCACGAGATTGTGAATTTCTTAGCATTATTATTATTGTTATTATTATTGTATTATTATTATTATTATTATTATTATTATTAACATCTTATTAACATGAAAAAGTAAAAAAAACAAGCATTAAGCTACTAAGAAAGTTTCTGCAAAATAGAATAAACAAATGTGAAAACTAAGAGAAGGGAAATAAACAAATAAAGATAAACATCTAAGAGGCAAAGAGCCAATTACGTTATCTCCATCCAGCCATAATTTCCTTCAACGAAACATCACGCAATCATACACAGTCAAACTGCCATGGGCGCTCAAATGCAGCCTGAATAATTTCAGCAAAATATTCGGGGATGAAGGGAATATCGCCTTTTCATATCCGCTGTCAAATCATCAAACTGCAACTGAGTTTATTTAGGGAAGGCGGAATTCATGAATAACAATTAACCCAGAGAAAAAAACACACACACACCCTTTTAGTATCTTAAACACGTATAAAAACAGTGGCGAAGGTCCTCGTGGCTGTAGTAAGGGCTCTCAGCTCCCATTCACAGATATTTATGCCCGCGTCTCAGATCGTATAAAAATGTCATTGTCTTAATGGCCGGGAGTACGAGAATTCCCATTCATGCGGGGCGTTTATGAGCCAGAGCGAGGTCATCGACCCCCTTCGAAGAACTTGGTAAGATCTGTGATAAAAAGGAACAGGAACGCAATAAAAAGTATCATTTGACTTCGGGGACTTCCCTTTCTCTCTCTCTCTCGCGAGCGCGTCTTGAAGGGGTCCTTTTGGCTTGCCCTACAAATGTCTGTCTGATTTCCGCTCCCTTTAATCATATATTTTATTTTCCCTTAAAGTTATGAAGGAACTTCCTTCCAATGGCTTCAGCTTTAAGATGAACCCGACTTAAGGACATGATCAGCGTTGTATTGGGCGCTTTGGGTAATGGAAGTGAATTTCGTATGTTGCAAAAATTCTTGTTAAAGGATGCATTTTTTTGTTGAGGGTGATTGGGAGGATGGGGGAGGTGAATGGGGTTTTTTGGAAAGATTTTTATGGAAAAGACAAGATTAAACACAATAAGGAAATTATAAACGCATGAATAAATAGCTTCATTGAGCGATTACTGGTCATGGAAAGTGCACAACTTTTGGAATGAACATGTAGTTATTGTGTTATTTGGAAAAACAAAATGCTTACCTTTTACCAAGCGCGAAAATTGATGATTATAATTATCTTCAACATTAGTCATTTTACTAATAAGACTTCATGGCTGCGTATTATGGAAAAAAAACCGTAGTTACATTAGTAATCGGCAAATCCTATGTAATCTTTTGACAGTCTTTCGCATTATATGTTAGTAGTCATTGCAACAAGAAATCTTTCTTTTTAAGGTTACATAAGCAGCCTGATGAACACAGTGGTGTTGCTTTATATAATCATATGTGTTTATATAATATATATATATTATATATATATATATATATATATATATATATATATATATATATATATATATATATATATATATATATATATATATATATATATATATATATATATATATATATATATATATATATATATATATATATGTATATATATATGTATATATATATATATATATATATATATATATATATATATATATATATATATATATATAT
>NC_089793.1:36586951-36591951 GCF_040412425.1 Macrobrachium rosenbergii | reverse complement strand
GTGGATTTTATTATAAATGTATACTGATGGTTTTAGGGCGTGTCTTTTCATTATATTTTATACATATTCTTTTTACAGCTGTGATAATTGGGCTTTGCCCCGAACCGTCGCCAATAAAGCTTTGTGAAATTGCCACAAGGTTCCGTTGTCTCCTTTGTAATAAATATAATAAATATAATATATATATATATATATATATATATATATATATATATATATATATATATATATATATATATATATATATATATATATATATATATATATATATACATATATATATATATATATATATATATATATATATATATATATATATATATATATATATATATATATATATATATATATATATATATATAAAACAGAATTCCTATTATAATGCCTAAGAAAGCTTGACAGCAGAAGTAAATTTGATCGCACATGCAAACAATCTCTGCGTAAAATAATGTATGAATAGGTTAGTGAAATAGATAATTTTTTTGATTTCACGAAATCCACTTCGATTTACTCATTTGTGCAATCATTGAATTAACTCATTTCAAAATTATTGAAAGTTTGTTCGTCTTATAATATTAAGTGTTAACTGTCAATTATTTTATATTACCCACTGTATTTTCCTTCTTCAATATCGCGACTTGACCCACGCTGACACTCGTGTACGTGTGTGTGTATATATATATATATATATATATATATATATATATATATATATATATATATATATATATATATATATATATATATATATATATATATATATATATATATATATATAGAGAGAGAGAGAGAGAGAGAGAGAGAGAGAGAGAGAGAGAGAGAGAGAGAGAGAGAGAGAGAGAGAGAGAGAGAGTTTTCCGAAATAAGTAATTCAATTATTTGAGCAATAACGCTGACGAGCTTTTTAAGTCTATCTACTTAATCCTTAAAATGTCTTTGTATATTTTTGGACAATAATATGCGAATCATATCGCTACAGAAATCCTTAATGAATTTAAAATGGTAAATGTTATAACAATAATCTTCTGAATGAATACGGACCTATTTATGAGGTATTGATGTTCTAAATATAAATGACATTTAACCACCAGAACATGAACAAAACAGTCTTTGATCGGTTGTTCTTCCTTGTATATAGTTTTAGTGACCTTGCTTGCCAAAAAAAAATGCCGGCACATTCTTGAATAAATTTGTAAACGGTCAGTCTTAATAGGCGTGTATTTCTCAACTATACGTAAATATGACAAGAGTTCATTTTCAGTTTATTTTGTCTGATGACATATTTACTTTTGGCAGTAGTCACAACGAAATTACTTCTCACAAAATCATAATTCTGACACTGGTTTGCGCATAAATAATCGTCATTATTAGAACTGTTACTTCAACGCTAGCTATTTCTCAGGCGTTACAGTACTTTTTTTTTAGCCTTAGTATTTTTTCGTTTTGTTTTTAGCCTGGACAGTTTTATTACCTTAAAACGGTGAGTAATCCTTTACTTCATCTGAGCTCCTACATTCCTATAACTTTTAATTTACAATAAAGCTAAGTAAATCTCTTCTGCAAAACCGCACCCAACTGTTCATCGGTTTTAACTACATATTATTTCTGTCAATTCTGTCTAGTCATTGTCTTCCTCGGTCGTCCGTGGTAGCAGCATTTTAGATTATGAAAATGACTTGAATTTTTCCTTATTCTGATGATATGTAATAAAAACATATCGAGGCGGAGAGCAATAATTACCTTTTGCGTCTATACACTATCTTCATGTCAGTGCTTATCATCATCTTCAACTGTCTTTGGAAAAATGTAAATCAAATTTCAAGCCTGGTAATAATTATGTATCTCTCTCTGTTTATCAGCTACCTGGCTATTACTTTCTTTTATGTTTTCGAATTATTTCCCTAAGTATTCAATTCCTTTCCTTAATTTTCGCATCCAATATATATAAAAAAATTAGTTCCAAATCCTTTCCGCAACTGAAAAGAATTCTCCGAGGCGATGCGCATGATAGCAAATAGAATTTTTCTTGACAAACGTGTATGATTCTTTGTATGGCTTATTAATGTATGCCATTTTTTTAAAGGCGTTTATGAAACGTCACATGTGTGACTAATTTCTTTCAGTGTGCATTTCAGCGATGTATACCATTCTTCCGCCGGGTACCTCCCTTTCTAATCATCTTTGTAAAATGTAGGTTTTTTTTCAAAGTCTATGTATTATTCAATGTACCATTTACAAATGCTTGTAATTTCCTTCCTCAGGCACTCCTTATCTTATCCCCTCGGTGTAAAACTCAACGGTAGAGTCGTGAGCGAGAAAGAGGTGAAGAGATAATGATGTTAAACTGCACTACATTACAACAATACTCAAGACAGTTGTTTTGTGCTTAGATTCGCTAATTCCGTCTTAGGCGCACATCACAATTGTCTTTTCCTATATTGTTGCTAGCTTCTACCGAATCTGCAAAACGTCCGTTAACCTCAAGGTAAATTTCAATATGATATCAGAAGCACTATTAAAAAAAAAAAGTTATATGAAGAAATTAATTGATAATTTTGGTCAGATGTTATTACAGAAATTTTCCTACCTTTATTCTACTTTCTCACATAAGGATCCATAAAATAATGATCTATTAACTTGGTAATGGTTACCTGTTTTGACATTGCGCACATTCGGAAAGGTCAATGTGGTGATCAATTAGTTTGTAATCAGTATAATGAGACACTGAAAAAGCTAGTTACTTAGCCTTGACTATAAGCTATATCCCTACAGACAAGACATATTATTCTTATTCTTACTTTTGTATTTTATTTCATTTTCACTACAAATACATAGTCAAGATGACTGCACAATTTACGCCTTGTCTTAACAGCCTTCGAATCTGCAACGAACCGTTGCAAGGCTAAAACCTCAAGAGCTATGAGCGACTTCGCAATAGGAAAATTAAAAATGTTAGTTGATATATTCTTCATATAAAACCGTGATATTTATATATCCGAACTTCATCTGCAAACTCTTCTGAATTCAAAACCCGCTCGATTTTTCTCATAGAGAGCATTAATGCACTTCCCTGCAACTACTTATTTTGCAAGACAACAAAATTTCCGTAGCTGTCAATCAACCAGTCTTAACCTTCCAAGTTCGTTGTTAAGTCTCAGTTAGCATTTTCCTGATGTTTTCTGTATAAATTAATTTGATCCTTCCAACTAACGCCTCATGGCAAATACATCGTTCATGATTTCTATCTCTAAGTCTATCCTTATATCTTAACTCATAAGACGATGAAGTTCTTGAAGTTTCTATTAACACCAAAATAAAAGAAGAATAAAAAAGGATGCCCACTGTTGATGATCTATGTTTGGCCTTATCATTCCTAGGAATCTAATCTTCATATAATTTCATGCCAGTTTTTGTTGCTTTTCAGTTCCAGTTCGCAAAACGGTGTTTGAAATACAGGACAGACTTTCTAATTGTCATTTCAACGAACTGTTAAAACGACCATTAGAAAAATTGTCGCTATGAACGGGTTTTGAATTCAGAAGAATTTGCAGATGAAGTTTGGGTGTATAGAACACGGTTTCAGATGACTTAATTTTAGTTTTCTTTCTTAAAAGTTATGTCTAAACTTCCTCTTTGCCATTTATCAACTACTTTAACCAATTCAGCTGTACCCTTCCTGTCTAATTATCCCATCTGCTTTTTGTGAACAGATACATTTAGTGCAACTCAGATATGATGTAGGTATCAAATAAAAAGGTATTTTTAAAATCCATTCATAACAAAAATATTCATCACGTGTATTTCAAAAGAAAAATTGCATATGAATAACGAAACATCCAATACATTGTAAAAAATAAAAAAAAAATCTCTTCGGCGGCAACATCAGTTAATGATTATTGTAAGAAAATATTTCTTATTGCAATATTAGTTAAAAAAAAAATTAACTATACTACAAATATGGTGACAGTTCTAGCTATTAAATATTGTAAAAGAAATTCTTCATTGTTATTTTAGTTACAGAATAAGTTTAAAGTTACTCCCGATTTCAAATGCTTCACTTTCCTAGGCTGGAACGAATGATTTGTTCTCATAAAACACAGTCTTGACAAAAATGCAAAAACCGTGAAAACTTATATTGAAAAATACTCATAAATAAACAATGTACAATGCACCTACTGGGAAATTTAGTTTAAAGCTAAAACGTTTTTGCGAATCACTGCAAAATTTAGAAATATCAAAATCAGGAAACTTGATAAATGTAAACTTCAGTATAAATTATCCGTATAATTTTATTCACCAGCTTTAATTCATTTTGCTTAAATAATAAGAAAGGTAACCAATGAACGGTGTACCTCATGTACTGAAATAATGATTATACCTATTGTAGATGTTTATGGGAGTTCATGAAGGTATGTGCAAGGTATATATATAAGTATAAACACATTATATTTAATGCTTCCTCATGAATTTCCAAAAACACCAAAAATAGATTAAAACGTAATTACAATCACAGAAAAATGAAAATCACAGCCATAATGTCTACAAGTGTGTGTATATATATATATATATATATATATATATATATATATATATATATATATATATATATATATATATATATATATATATATATATATATATATATATATATATATACTTATTTATTTTATATATATAAATATATATATATATATATATATATATATATATATATATATATATATATAATATACATATATATATATATATATATATATATATATATATATATATATATATATATAAGAACGAATATTTGTTCTATTAAAAGACAGTCTTGATAAAAATGCAAAACCGTGAAAACCTTTATTGAAAAATGCTCAGAAATAAACAATGCCAATGATAACAGCGAATTTAGTTTTGACTAAAACGTTTTGGCGAATCACTGCAAAATTTATAAATATCAAAATGGGGAAACTTGATAAATATAAACTTCAGTAGGAATTATCCGTATAATTTTA
>NC_089793.1:36579451-36581951 GCF_040412425.1 Macrobrachium rosenbergii | reverse complement strand
TAAATATTAACATGATATGTACAACTGTTTTTAAAGAAATACGATATAGGTGTCTATGTTTAGGCAATCTGAGCGGGAAAGGACGATATTAATGTAATTAATGAAATAAAATACCGTAATAATTTTCATGCATACCCGGGTTATACATGGAGTTCTTACATACATGACTGTATCATTACCGTCACTCTACCCTCATAAGTAGATATTATCATCAGCAGCCAATGTTATACCCTGCTTCAAAGACGTGGAGGTATCTAATTCTACAAACACGGCAAAAGTCTTGGGACATTTTAAAAGATAAATTTTACAAAAAAGAAATAAATAACTTTGGCACTAGAATTACCGCTAATAATGACTGAGTTCTATATGGAAATTATATCACTCAATTTTTTATCCCTTAAATCTGTACATTATAACCAGAACAAATACTAAATAATATAATGAAACGGTTTCGCACACCAATTCAGGATCATAACCACAATTCAAAAAAAATATTACCTAATGTCTTTAAATTTGCGTAACAGAAATGTCCGATATCACTTGATGTTTATCGTTATCATTCTATTACTTTCTTAAATCATATAAAACTTACACAAATACCATGGACGGTTTATCATATAACAATTTTCACACCTTTCTCTGTTTACATAAACTTATCATTCACGAAGAAATATTATGGTTGAGTTATACGGACAAGGCAAATATTTTCACTCTCAAAAAGAATACTAGATATTCTTTTTAATACCGAACAGAATATTAAAAAGAGCCTTCTTTACATAACACCGTAATTCATGAAGAATAAAGATAAATGAATTTCTACCTCCCAGAACTGAAAAGCAATGATTTTTGCCCTTAAAGATAATGGTAAATATTTAATTAAATACCAATGCGGATAAAAATAATTCTTTTCTTCGCTACATTTTATAATTTATGAAGGTATTGTTAGTTTCCTACTATTTAAAATAACAACAGGCATATCTGACTCTTCCAAAAATAATCCTACATTTTCACTTGATTGCAATAAAAATATAGAAAACTGTCCGTCTTTACCTATATTCATAAAGAAATCTTTAAGACTCTTCTTATTCATAAGAACAAGAAGAGTATTTTGCGTTGTCAAAACAATCATATATATTTTACCAAAAGCAAATAAATAATAAAAAACACAGAACTTTGCGTCAATTCCTAATTCCAAAACATATACTAAAGTTCAATATAATAACAAGGAGAATATTTTGCCCTTTAATATACATCATCAATCAAAAACCTAACAAACATCTCTCCTTTACATAAATTCATAATTCATAAAGATATCCTAAAGTTCCCCGTGCTGCCCAAAACAGCAAGAGGAATGTTTTGCGCTTTTCAATAATTGTTAATATTTTGACATGTTGATTTCGCGTGTTCTCTCTCTCTCTCTCCCTCCCTACGTTTCCTTCATTTCAAGACCCATCTGCATTAGCAAGCAGGGTTGGCCGTGAAAACCTTAATATGGAGCAACTTTAAGTCTGGATGAGTTTCTATTTATATATATTCACTCATTTTCATCTGCATTTCTGTTTGTTCACCTTTATTTGGTATTTGTTTCTTTGGCTTTTTGTTCTTTTGTTATTCTACGTATTGGTTTTTACTTATTGTTTAGTTTATTGCTTCTTCATAAGTGATATGGCTATTTATAGTATAACTAACTCGCTTTCATATCTTTACTGACTTAACTGTTGAAGAAATATGCATATAGGCCTATATATATATATATATATATATATATATATATATATATATATATATATATATATATATATATATATATATATATATATATATATACCTATATATATATATATATCTTTAATGTATATAATTAGATTTTATATAATAACATATAGTTATAACTTAAAAGCAAGTTAATTTATCTATATAGCTAAATTATTTTATTAATATATTAAATTATATGCATAATTTATCTATCTGGATGTGTATTTAGACAATGTGTGTACATATTATTATATTTTTCATCACTTTAACTTAATTGATAAGACATATGTTATATATACATATATATATATATATATATATACATATATATATATATATATATATATATATATATATATATATATATATATATATATATATATATATATATATATATATCATAGGGTGAAGGATCATTCCATTATTCCTTTCAAGTACTTTATTGTTGCTGCGACGTTTCAGGACTAAAGTCCCATTTTCAAGCTATAAAAATAAAAGTTAAAAGTTAAAATAAAAACTCGGACTAAAATTAAGTAAAAAAAAAAACTTTATACATATATACAAATAATATAAAAGTAAAGTACAAAGGATAGGGAGGAGTAACTACCATAAGGTGCTGAAGGCACAGACCGAGTGACTATTCGGGCCGGGTTCAGCTATTAAACTCACGAGAGATACAGAGGTGTTGAGAAGACTGGGTGTTTAACTGTGGAACTAGTTGTTTAATAAAGAGTGTTTCAAGATT
>NC_089793.1:36571951-36574451 GCF_040412425.1 Macrobrachium rosenbergii | reverse complement strand
TCTAATCGGGAATTTGAAATTTAGCAGACTAAACACAAAATTTTTAAACTTAATGAAAGCAAACATCACTGTATAACAAAGATGGACAGGTTTGATTGTTTACAAATGGAACAATGCGATAAAAAATATTGAAGCATTATTACATCAGTTTAATAAAGAATTTAAAATTTTCGTGTAATTATACAAAATCAAGTTTTTCATTCAACGACTGGAGAATTAACCTTAGAATATTTTATGTATATCCGAATTTTTTTAAATATTGATGTTTTAAAATTCATGAAGTTAAAACACACCGCAATATATTCATAAAAATACTGTTACAGCTTTATATTCCAGTGAAAAGCCTTGACTACTATAAAGAAACAAAAAGTACACCGGTAATTTTATCGACATTGCTCAGAAACTAAGCTAGAAAATTACGCAAAAACGACACTGACCTTAAAATACAAAAGAAATTCTCTTTAAAACATGGAAAATTACAAATAAATTTGCGATTAAATATTAACAAGTAACCGATTATTCATCAACATATTTTGTTACCTATCTACCAATTCTGATTTAAGTGAGACAAACACACACAACACACACACACACGCACACATACACACAAACACACACACATATATATATATATATATATATATATATATATATATATATATATATATATATATAAAATATATATATATATATATATATAAAAATAATAAATATATATAATATAAATAAATATATATATATATATATATCATTAATAAAATATATATATATAATATATAAATATATATATATGCATATAAATATATATTATATTATATATATATATATATAAATAAATAAATATATATATATATATATATATATATATATATATAAATATATATATATATATAATATATATATATATATAAATAAATATAAATATATATATATATGTGTGTATTTATATATATATATATATATATATATATATATATATATATATATATATATATATATATATAAATATATATTATATATATGTGTGTATTATATATATATATATATATATATATATATATTAGGTTTTCATACAGTACTAAAAAGTATCGTTGATCATGAGGTAAAATAACGGATACATCATTTCATTAAAAAATGGCTTAATTTGATTCAGTATGGGCCTCTCACGAACATATTTTATAAATACTTGAAAATCCAATTCACATATCTTATTCTATGTCCTCGGCAAATGCAAAATATCCAAATATCAATAAAAATCAGTTAATTTAACGTGTGGTCTTCAGTTGTATAATATAAAAAAATATATATATATATATATATATATATATATATATATATATATATATATATATATATATATATATATATATATATATATATATATATATATTCAGTCTAAAGTATATTCTTCAAATACCACTATAAAGGATATATCTAATTTTATTCACCGCTTACCCATCAGGAAAATATAATGTTCCTCCCATGGATTCATTAACTGAATAGGCTAAAAATCTTAAAAATATTAACTTATAATTCCAACCTATAAAGTAAACATATACGCATACAATAAAAATGCCAAAGATAAATAATTTAATTCAACGTATACCAATCTGTCATCGAAAATATTAAACATAATAATTCAACATTATATTCTGTTTTGAACTGTACAAATAAATTATACAAAAATTATAAATTAATATTTTTCAATGTATGTAGTTGAGGTATATGCAGGTAAAAAATATGAATGCGGTTTTCCAATTGCCTTAACATATGTTCCTCGGGTGTGCATTTCAATACCATTTTCTGACACATGCTCCATAAACGTACAAGAATATATGAATGAATTTATTACCACGTATGCCCTTCAGGCGTGAATAAACACACAAAAAATATCAATGGTATATTCTAACATATGCCTCTCAATTGTACAAAAATATATAAATTCATTTAACCCGACGTATGCCCCTCGTGTGTGTAAAAATATTAAATATACCAATACTAATTTAATTTCAACGTAGTTCCTTTACTTAATAAGATACAATTATCCCGTAAGTTCTAAAATGTATGCCCATCAGTTGTTTTCAAATGCTAAAAACAAGAATATAATTTTCTATGTATGCCCCTTAACTTAAAAATAAAAATACCAATTAATTCACTCCAACTGTGCCTCTCAGGTGTGTACAAATACCCCATAAATAAAAAAATTACCAATACCATTGTATTTTCAAAAGTACGTTTCTTAAGTGTATAATAATAAAAATAAACAAATATCAATTAATTCATTCCAGCCATACCTCTTGGTATACACAAATCACAAAAAATATCAATACTATTTTCCATCGTATGTGTTTCTGAACTGTATAAAAAAAGCAAATATCAATTAATGTATTCCAACGTATGCCCCTCAGGTGTATGGACAAATCCCCCCCTACCCCAACCCCCGCCCAAACCCCAGGGGTGGAGGTAGAGGAAGGGTACCCCAGTTTGCATGATCCTCAAC
>NC_089793.1:36524451-36554451 GCF_040412425.1 Macrobrachium rosenbergii | reverse complement strand
GATTTTCTTTATACTATGATTAACTCTGGTATTCATAATGAGTTTGTATTGATATGGAAAGAATTAAAAGGGCAAGAAGAGGAAAGAAGTAAGGAATGGGGGGCGGCGGATTTAAAATAGATGATGACAATAAACAGATTTTAAAATCTATAGCTCAAAGTAATAGGGATAAACAAAAGTGCCTTAATTATATCTGACACCAAATGATAATGTTTATGACAAAAAAATTTCTAAGATACACACTCAAGCATACGTAAATATACATACATATATACATATATATAATGTATATATATATATATACTATATATGTTTGTGTGTGTATGTATTTATGTATGCTTGAGTGTGTATCTTAGAATTTTTTTTCATACACATTATTATGTATATATATATATATATGTATGTACGTATATGTATACACAGTATATATAATATATATATTATATAGTATATATAGTGTATATATAGTATATATATATATATATATATATATATATATATATATATATATATATATATATATATATATATATATAATCTTAAACAAGTAGAGGAGGCTAGACCAAGTCCAGTTTTGATAGAGCTGAAGTTTTTTAATACTTAGTTGTTATTTCCTCCTGGTCCCATCCTTACTGTTTACTGAAGCACATACCCAGTTTCTAATAAAGTATGAACTTTAACGTGTATCCATCATTTTCTGGTAATTTTATACTAATTACTTGAAATTATAATTGCTATTTCAATGGTTAATATCAACGCATTGTGCTTCCTACAAGAGGAACATCTTACTATTTGCACTATTTTCATTATGCACGTCACTTGATGGCCAATAATTTTCTCTGATTTTCAGTGATTTCTAAAAAACGGAAGAATGAATTACCTTTAGTCTGTTTTGGCTGGTTGTATTACTATTTAGGTCCTCGTCCAAGACTTGCAGGTCTCTCCCCTTCTCTCCTACTTCTTTTCTCACCGTCATGAACACTCATTCAGATATTCAGGTAATTTTTCATGTTAAATATATTTTGAATATATTCTAAATTCACTTTTCTTTCTTCTCTAAATGTTCTTACCAAGAGGTCTTTAAGAATTCAATAAGTAAGAGTCCAGTCTTATGAAAACAGTCCTACAATTTCAGTTCAATGTCCTATATTATCATGTCCAAAAACTGCAACGGTTCATATGTCATATTTTGTTCCTGTCATTTACGTTGCTTTAATAATTACCTTCTCTGGAACAAACAAAGAAAAAAATTCCTAAAACTGATGAACCTCTACATCATTGAAGGCTCTTTGGAGTTGCTGCCAATGTCTCTTTCGCGTGACCTTCCTTGGAATACCACTCTAGAACTAGGAAACATCTTCTTCATCAATTCTTCATCACAGAACGCAAGCAAGAGCATTCCTGTGACTGCCACTGCATGTTGAAATCGGGATTATGTCCTTCAAGGCAGTGTTATCCTCCTTTCTCTCTTCTATTAATCCTTGGGGCATGTAGAACAATTCGGGCTATGCTTTCCTGCAAATAACGTTTGGAAACTTTAAACAAGAGATTCAGCTACATTTGTCTCATCTTACTCCAAATCTAAGAAATTCCTTAGCCTAACGTGCTTGCAAAGTCTTAGAAATTTCGTGACATTGGTTGCATGCCTTACCTTAAATTCTTGGGAATCTCTTAGGTTAATTCTAATGCAACGTTTTTAAAACTAAGAGACCACTAGTGGTCTCACCTTATGCCTATAAACTTCAAACTTATTCTAATGCATCTGCAAACTCGCTTTAGCCACGGGAGTCTTTTCCCACCTAATATCTTGAGGGCTCTTTAGTCTAATGTGATTACAAAGTCTCAGGTTCGGTTGTATTACTCTTAGTTCTGACCCATGAATCTTGGGAATTCTTTAGTAGAACATCATCGCAAGATAGCGAAGATTCAGTACTGCCGTTCTTATTTCTTAGCCCTAATCCTGGGAGTTGCTTAGTCTTACAGATTCAGTGACAGTCCTCCTATCTTAATCTAAAACTTGGGAATTCCCAAAGGCAATTTAATTGCCTTTAATGTCAATTCTTGGGAATTCCTGGGGGAGATTCCTGGGTCTAGTGTGGCCACAAAGCCTTCGGAGATTTCATGGCATTAACGTCATTTTCCCTCATATCTCAGGAATTCCTTAGTCGAATGTGAGTGCAAAGACTTAGTCAATCACACTGATCATATTTTTTAACCAAAATCTAGAGAATTCCTTAATTTAGAGATTCAGTTACACTGACCAAATGATTTAACCCAAATCTAGAGAATTCCTTAATGTAATGGGATTGTAAAGGTTTAAGTGCACATACCCAAATCTTTCCTTACATTTCTAAGTAGTGGCTTAAAAACTCAGCGATAATGGTACACTGATTTAATTTCCTACGGTAAATCTTGGAGATTCAGTTACACACATATTTCTTACTCAAAAATTTTATGCATTCAGGAAGCTAATGACAGCAAAACGTAAGTCAGTTACGTTGATCTTTGCTGTATAGAGCTTTGGTAGTCTAGAAGTCAAAGAAAATTTTGAGGTTTTGCAATGTCAGTGACCACAGTCTTATGTGATACCCCAAATCTTACGAATTTCTTGATCTACAGTAATTTCAAAGATTTAGGAGCCTCATCAGCAATGCTTTTAGAAAAGATTAGGTATCTTACAGACTTGATAAACGATTTTCCACCCGAAAAGGTTCCCTTTATGTGAACAAAAAGTTAAGCATACTCATCATATCTACTCAGCGTATTACTGAACTGAAGAAGCTGTTCAGTTGTTTTAGAAGATAAAGGCGTATGCATTACACAACTAGATGCTCTTCGCCAGTGCAAGTCAAAAACAATTATTACGAAAGTATTAAACGAAGTTAGTCGTGCATATCCCAGGAGGCCAGTGGACCCCTAAAAAAAATAATGTTAGCTAATTCAGTTAAGTCAAAACAGGAAATCAATTCCTCAGCATAATGTCATAAGAAAAGTCATCAAACTGACAAATCCGAAGCCTGTTGACCTACAAATAGCAAACGGGATGAGGGGACCTTGGGAAGTTTTACATGGATGCCTCAGAGGGTTAGGGATGATAAAATCAAGTCGTTCAGCACAAAGTAGCAATGACCAAGCGGTATATAAAGTAAATCTACACCAAGGCCTCCTTGCAGTGTAAGGAAAGTTACTGAAGAAATAAGCAAATTGTTGTTACTTATATGAACTGTCTAGAAATCAACCCTGCCATAAAATAAATTAAAACATGGTAGACTGGTTAGTTCTGCCTATAATGGCATATAGATTTCACAGGCAAAACTCGAACTGCACGTCCCTGTGAGCTAGGGAGCCCATGAGCTACCTACTGAGGTATTTTCAGTCAGAGCCTGGTTCTCGCTGGTCCTAACTCGGGTTAAGTAGGATTGATCGCTGATCATGTGTGTACATATATGGTCAGTCTCTTAGACATTGCACCACAATGCAGTGATCCATCCCTTGCGTCTGCCGCTAATGAGCGACCATTAAATCTCTAAGGATAGGACAACCACAGACTGTGACAAGTATAGCACCCTCAGAAGTATAAATTAAATTCGTCAGCTACTGGCTGTTTACTGGTAGGATATAAGATTACATAGCTTGAAAGCCATGCCACCTCTCTTGAAAGAAGGATGTACTTGCTCCAAAGCAAAGCAATTTATCAGTTTGTTTGAAGGTTGACAAGAAAATGATACTGGACTTTTAAAATCAATCATGTTGTGCACGCCTTGTTATCTGAAAGCTCAAAGTATCCACATGGTAACCGATAGCCCTGTGTCCAGAACAGGACCTCAGGTAACATGATACATAAGCATCCCAATCCTTCCAGTTCCTCCCATGCTAGTTAGGCCGTCTCAAAGATTATAATTAAAAACAGAAGAGACAGTGCGTCCTAAGGTTCTCAAAAACAAAAAAATCATCATCCTTGTGAAAACACTACTCTTGAAAAACGGAATACTATCTTTTCTAGAGTACAAAATAACAAATGAATCTTATTTATTACTATATTGTAATCTCCAATTATTTCATGGATGGGTATAATAGATACTAACAATGGTTGAGTACGAAGATACCATAGAGAACTAAACATTAACTGTGTTGTTCTTTGATATTTAGGTACAAAAATGGTTTGCGAAAAGTGCTAGAGGATATAATGACGAGTCAGAGGTGGCTTGGGCATGCCCTTTGCACTGCTCTTGGGAGAATACTATGTGATGATGTCAACTGGGCTTCTGTGGGCACCAGAATAGTTGGAAGACTCAGTCCTTATTGGATAAGAACTATGTTAAGGAAGGCTGGAAATGAGTGGAGATGAGTGGAAGATAAGGCACAGGAAAGACATGTGTGATATATACATTTATAAATATATATATATATATATATATATATATATATATATATATATATATATATATATATATATATATATATATATATAATGTATATATATACATACCTCTCAATGACTTTCTTCATGTAATTTCATTTATCAATTTTCACATTAACTCTTATTTTAAATTTTTTCTTGCACTACCATTAAACAGACAAAACAGTTTCTTTGTTAGGTTGTCCTAATGACGCCTGAAAGTTAATGGCTAAAAAATCTGTCGGCCTAAGAATAAGATGGAGAATGATAGCAGCGATCTTTGCCTTTTCCTTTAAAAATTCCCCGTGAAGGTGATAAGTACAGGAACGTAGAAAGCTGCTTCCTTAAAATAATAAACAAAAATACGTACAGCATTTAATAAGAACTGCCTATGACAAAGATCATGCCCTATATGTATGTATGCATGTATATATATATGTATGTGTATATATATATATATTATATATATATATACATATATATATATATATATATATATATATATATATATATATATATATATATATATATTTGTATATATATAAAATGGTTGTGTGTGCACATTATTCATGAGTACCTGCTACGACCTGTTGCAAGCGTAGGTGCGTGAGCCACTAATAGGCAAGGTTTGTGGAAGATAAAACAACTTTTATATGGTTCACCCACTGCAATCCAGATTTTGATGATTTCTTTTTGACTGTCTTATCTTCATGACTAAGGTACAGGATGGTGATCAAAGGCCTCTCTTGTGTTTTTTGGCTATGTCAATGCTCACCATAGGGAATGGTTGAATTCTATTTCTCCTACATAAAACCATGGACTAGGAAAGCTTGACTTTAGTTCTGAAACTAGCTGTGTGCAAATTATTAAAGCGGTCTTGCAAAAACTGGTCATTGTAGGCCTCTAGAATTCACAGATTCCCAAAAGTGTTTTAACCGGCGTATTTTCGTGCTTCAGTTTCTTTAATAACGAAAACTGAGGAGGACGATTCTGATGTGACTTACTCTCGTAAGATATATACTGAATCTCAAATTGGAATAGAATTTTAAGTAGCCTTTCATTTTTTAATCGGCCATAGGTATGTTAGGAAGTAAGTCCAATCGTACTTTTAAATGAATGAATGGTCAGCACAATTAAGAGGCGATTTCCCTCTTGGTTATTGAATTATCCCATTAATGACAAAGATTGGTTAAGTGACGAGGTGTTTTATGCTTCACCTGAAAACGAATGAAATCTTACAATAAACCAGTAAAAAATGCGACAAGTTTCTTCGGAGCAATCGAGTTTCCTGTACAGAGTATAATGCTGTATGAAACTCTTAGTCACGGCCCATGAAACTCTCAGCCACGGCCCGGTGGTGGCCTGTGTTGTTGGAACCTATAGCAGTACCAGACGCACGATCATGGCTAAATCTAAAATCAACTAAAATAAAAACTACTGAGGCTAGAGGTCTGCAATTTGGTATGTTTGATGACTGAAGGGTGGATGATCAACATACCAATTTGCAGCCCTCTAGCCTCAGTAGTTTTTAAATCTGAGGGCGGACAGAAAAAGTGCGGACGGACAGAGCACTAAAAAGCATCAACATAAACGGCGGGGAACTCTCAAATCCGCAAGTTTTGGAGTAGGCTCGACAGTGAATCCTATGCTTAAACCGAATGGATATAACTAACTATCCAACCTTTTCGGATAATGTTTAACAGCAAGCATTACAACGTGAAAACTAAAACTTCTTATTACTGTTTACAGGAAGCTAAACTGATTAGTACCAAATTTTTCCTTTGTATTATTGTGAGGACTGCTAATCTTTAGTTAGTTCCTAAAAGCCTGTTAGTATTCGTATGCTAGGAGGGTTTTTTTTTGACGCATGGAATATTGCTTATGTTATTCCATCAGTTAAAATTTGAGATTACTACCAGATTTCTATCCAAGTTGATGAACATCTGCTAGCAACATGTCTGAATGTCTACACTGACAGTAATTATTTGTTCCCTTGTCTGCTGTTTGGCTTTCACAAAAACTTGAGTACTTGTGATTTTCTTCTTTCAATATCCGGTGTCGTACAAAAATCCTTAGATCCTGTTCATGAATTTCGTTTGAATGGTCTTGACATTAGTATTGCTTTTGATTGTATTAATCCTTAAGCCTTTGTATTTAAACTTAGACAGTTGGGAGTTGGTGGGTCATTCCTTATCATTACTAAATTTTTAACTAAAAGATTGCAAATGAGTAATTCTTGATGGGCACTGCAATGTCAGCAAAATTATAATATTTGGTTTTCCTGAAGGTGGCGATTACGAGAATGCAGTCCCAGATGTTCCTCGGGGTAGTGTTCTGGTATGTCGTGCAGCTGTAAAAAAAATGTCTCATAATTCTGATCATCCCTTGCAGTCAGATCTTCCTTTATTACTCCATGCGTCAGGTATGGTGTTAACCATAACCATCAGGCATTTTCTTATGAGGTTATATACCTCACATTTCTTGAAGTTTGATTCCGACGACGACAAAACTGTGGAATGATCTGCCTAACCACATAGATGAATCGCTGTAACTTCATAGTTCAAAGTTGGTGCAAATGCATTTTTGTTAAGTAGGAAGACATGAGGCTCACTTCATAGTTTACCTGAAATTTATCTAATTTATTTTTCTATGTTATTACACTTTCAGCTTGCCCTTTATATCTCCATTTTCTTCTGTATTGGGCCTTTCCCTACTGGGCATCTGGGCGTGTATTGTTGTAAAACACACACATATACATATATATATATATATATATATATATATATATATATATATATATATATATATATATAATATATATATATAATATATA
Source organism: Macrobrachium rosenbergii (assembly GCF_040412425.1). Classification (NCBI taxonomy): domain Eukaryota; kingdom Metazoa; phylum Arthropoda; class Malacostraca; order Decapoda; family Palaemonidae; genus Macrobrachium; species Macrobrachium rosenbergii. The sequence goes on along the minus strand of NC_089793.1, from coordinate 36,547,219 downwards.
TATATATATATATATATATATTATATATATATATATATATATATATATATATATATATATATATATATATATAAAACAAACATTACAGATGAGGTTACTAGACCGACCACCTGCCCCATGGATCCTCACGTTTGCTCACCCAACGCACCTGGCATTTTCAGGTGATAATCCAACCAAATACTGCCCAGAGCCAACATTGCACGAGGAAAACGATGAAAAAGAGGAAGATCTCGAAGGTATATAATTACTTATGCAACAAAGACAGTTATTTGCATAACGGATTAAAATTATGAATATAACAGGGCAGAACCATAAAATATCTTAGGGTGCGTCGACACTACATTAAAATACGTCATAAACACATGTTTGCAAATAATCACATACATATCACAAACGAGTTGAAAATAAGCCAACGCTCACAAACAGATAAGGAATCTGTGTCAAAAAAGCACAAGTTATGGTGTGCCGTCAATACAGCAAAACATATGACAAGCACATGTCGATTACTTACGACGCACAAGTTATGGACAAGTTAAATACAAGTTAACGACTTATTGGTAGTCCTAACCTGTACTTCATAAGATTAACTAACATTTGCCAAAAGTTAGTTCTCCTTATAGAACAGCTGTTGACTTCTTTGATTGATTGATTGAATATAGAATTTACTCCAAAGGCCAAGCACTGGGACCAATGAGGTCATTCAGCGCTGAAACGGAAATTGACAGTAAAAGTTTGAAAGGTGTAACTTGAGGAAAACCTTGCAGTTGCACTATGAATCAATTGTTAGGAGCGGGTGGAAATTAAGTTGTTAGAAAGAGAATAAGAAAGGAGGTACAGTAAAAGGAAAGAAAGGGGTTGCAACTAGGGGCCGAAGGCACGCTGCAAAGAACCTCTTCGTAACGCATACAGTGCACCGCATGACGTGCACTGACGGCACTACCCCTACGGTGGTTGACTAGTTTTAAATCTGTTTGTCTTATTTTTGCGAAAAGATGCCAATTTATGACTCTTGGCGTGATTTACCGTAGTGCGGTCGCACCCTCAGGATTACCAATAAGTCACTGACGTTTATTCAGCTTGTGTGCGATAATTCATCGACGTGCATTTATTAAATGTTTAACTGAAATGTATACGCACCCTTAGACATTACGCAGATTCATTAGCCAAAAATAAAAATGAAAGTTGACAGAAACATTGCATATAGTTTAACCACCAACGAGATAACTGTCCATCAAAATATGTAACCAAGAGGCTATCCAAAATGAAAAATAGTGTTGAAGATAAAAAAAAGTAAAAAATGTTCCCAAGTTTCATCGGTGCAATCGAGTTTTCTGTACAGCATATAATGCTGTATGAAACTTTCAGCCACGGCCCATGAAAATCTTAGCCGCGGCTCTTGAAACTCAGCCACGGTACGGTGGTGGCCTGTGTTGTTGGTACTATAGCGGTGTCTGAAGTACGGTTAAAGCTAACTTTAACCTTAAATAAAATAAAAACTACTGAGGCTAGAGGGCTGCAATTTGGTATGTTTGATGATTTGAGAGTGGATGATCAACATACCAATTTGCAGCCCTCTAGCCTTAGTAATTTTTAAGATCTGAGGGCGGACAGAAAAAGTGAGGACAGAAGAAGTGCGGACGGACAGACAAAGCCGTCACAATAGTTTTCTTGCACAGAAAACTAAAATAGGAGTTTCTGTGTTAATTTCGCTCAGGTGAGTCATTCTGGCAACGTTGATAAGAACGAATATTCGAATACTGAGTAAATGTATGCACGAACCTCTTCAAGAAAGAAATCAACATCTCAGCTCAATTACTACGAACTTACACATACGTGAATAAAGTATTAATAGACATACGTAGTATACATATCCGCACACGCACACGAACAGACAACTGGCGAAAGGCCCGATGAGGCGGGCAAAAGGAAAAGGGGAGATGAAAGAGGGAAAACGCCCAACTTGCAATTTAGCAGCAGTGGATTAAAACAAAGACGACCTATCGCTTTTTTTTTTTTATCCATCGCGGGAAAAGGGATAAAGGAACCAAAAAATGAAACAGACCACTTCAAAAGATATTCAATTTTCACCTCGCCTATCATTTCTCTCGCGATCTTCGCGAGTGAACCCGACTGGCCGGAGAAACTCATTCATATTAACCAATATTTGATCAGAGAACGATCAAGAGGGTTAATTTCAAATGTTCATTTTTGTTGAGGATTTGCCATCATCGTTGATAAAGGGTTCTGGGATGCTACTGGTCGGTAATAAGTCATGTATTTGGTTTTTGGACGACAGGATACTCCCTTCATTACACACCTCTTTTATCTTTTATATTTAAAAGGACGTGATAAACTCTCTCTCTCTCTCTCTCTCTCTCTCTCTCTCTCTCTCTCTCTCCAAATACTCATAAATATTAGCTAGCTCGTAAAACTGAATGGGAATTATGTGGATGTATTTTCACGTATGTATTTTTAAACGTTCGAATAGACAGGCCCAAACATACACACCTGTCTTCCACAGAAGGCAAAATGGCACAGCATGAATTCATACATACACACACACACACACACACACACACACACACACACACACACACACATATATATATATATATATATATATATATATATATATATATATATATATATGCGTATGTGTGTGATAATATGTTTATGTGTATGTCTGCATGCATTAGTAATATATATATATATATATATATATATATATATATATATATATATATATATATATATATATATATATATATATATGTGTGTGTGTGTGTGTGTGTGTGTGTGTGTGTGTGTGTGTGTGTGTGTGTGTGTGTGTATATATACATATATACATATATACACACATACACACACACACATACATATATATATATATATATATATATATATATATATATATATATATATATATATATATATATATATATTATTATACATTTATATAAACAGGGTGAACTAAAAGCAGGTGGACAGTAGATGATAACATTTTCTTGCATCAGTATTTAAATTATTTGCCATTATGGGTTATCTGAAAAGAAAAAAAATCAAATTTAAATAAATTTAGTTATAAAATTTAATATAACACAAACATCATAGTTATAATAAACACCATCCTTATAGTATAACCCCAACACAAACCCTATTCCACCCACTGTCCACCTAGTTTTGGTTCACCCTACATTACACAGATCCTTATATAACATAATGCAAGTCTGCATGTACTGTATGTGACTGCGTACATTCGAATGTGAAGCGGTGGGATCGGGCGGCGTCCTCCCCATTTGACAAAAGACATCTCAGACGTATCAAAATCTCAGGCATTACCAAGCAGCCTTAACCTGCAAAAATGTGCTACAAAGCATCACTTCTGCAAACACACAAGAAGCAAGACAACTCAATGCTCATATCCACAAGCGACACCGAAGACCCAAGTCATATGACAAGATGGAGACGAAGTCAACTGCCGTTTGAGGACAATTGCTGTTTGAAGGTTGAGGGGGTTTGAGGCTGAGAACAACTCAAGCATGAGGCGACTCGGGTTTCGTTGTATCTTTGATGGCGGCGTGCAATATTCAGAAGAGTAGTACGACCACCCTGGCTAGAATTCGCTGCCTTGTGGGGAAGATGGCGTCCCATTCGGCGATATTCCCAACAACATAATGCTATCCCTGAATCTAACTGTGTCTGTGTTGACGATACAGAATGCATTCGGGTAAAGTGTGGTGCTGGATTCTGGATTTATCTAAATTTTTGTTTGCTAATGTTTTAATAGATATTATTGTAAGTTTTTTACCATTTTTTTTTTCCGTTTTGGTATGGCTGTTTCCACAGTTTGCGAACAGATGGCGTATCGCAGATATATGAAACCAGCCGATTTCTGGTTTTGAAAAGTTTATGTTTCAGGATTCTGACGGCATTTTTATTTATATTTCTTAGTAACGAGAATCGTATATGTTTCTTTATAAAGCATGCATCAAAGATCCAATTAGAAATAAATTCTGATTGTATTATTGGCCATGGGTTCTTTACTGCACTCTGTACGGGAAAAAAATGTCAAATTTCGATAGATAACTATGTGATGTAAAATGTATAGACTTAGCATAGAGCGTGTTTCCTGGCCTTCTATTTTTTTCAATTAACTGGAAGTTACTAAAGAGATATATGTCAAGAAACAAGCGAAGTAATGAATTAACAAGACCTGTGTGCAAAGAGAATGGAAGGATATATATATATATATATATATATATATATATATATATATATATATATATATATATTTAGAAGTGGCATTATTAATGTGAGATCCTTGTTTTACTCTGCACTTCCCAGAAGTCAAACAAACGTCATGAGCTTTTAGACCATAAGACCCATATACTGTATGTATGTATATGTATATGTGTGTATATATATATATATATATATATATATATATACATATATACATATATATATATATATATATATATATATATATATATATATATATATATATATATATACTATATGTGTATATAAACACCTATATATATATATATATATATATATATATATATATATATATATATATATATAAACACCTAAGTGCTTTATCCCTCTGAGAGGAATCATTTCGGGATGAGGTTAATAACCCGCGACCCTTCTCCACCAAGGCAGCTACCCATAAAAACTAGCAAACTACCAAGTACTCGATTAACTCCTTGTGTCAACAATACCAAAATGCTGCTCTGACTAATATTCAGTTTCGGTTTCTAAATAGTAATGAATGCACGAAATCAATTCAAAATTAAGTACCCGAAGAATATCAGAATGTCATAATACTACACTTAGTGTCTAGTGGTCATATGTTTGAAAAGACGAAACCAGCTGAAAACGAAATACCTTGCTGAATATCACTCCATACGGCTTTTAAGTGCCTAATTTTAGTTTCTGAACGGGGAGAGAGAGATAGATGCTGTTGTAAAAATTCGTCCCTCTCCCCCATGTGGACATATCCACCCCATCCCAAAAAATGAGTATAAGGTTTTTTTTCTAAGGCCCTTGATCTCGTAATTAAATATATTACCATGACACTAATATCTGGAAAAATTCAACTATACACTTTTTAGCACTTCTCTAAATTACATAGATCACTAGATCATTTCATCCTGCAGCCTTCTCCGAATTTGACCAACTAAATATATTTTGCCAAATATTCTACAAAGTGCATATTTTCTTCTATTATCAGTTCCGAAATTTGATCACTCACTATTTTGCAGCCAATCCGGAAATTTGTAGAATTATTACTGCTCATAGATATCACAAATTTCTTACTTAATTTTCAACAATCCTTAAAAAAAATACTATCATAAAGTCTACAAGACAATCTTGTAACCTTTTCAGCAGCTCACAAAAGTTGAAGAAATTCCACATGTCAGAATGTCTGCAGTATTTTCTTGTAAAGAAACTAAGAGACCTTCCATTTTACTTTCCTCAGATCTTGAAATTAGATTAATCAACATCTGTCATAAAGTATAAAACATTACTGCAAGATCCATCCTTTTGCCTTTTCAATAGTTACCGAAATCTATGTCAACTCCTACTATAATAAAGACTTTATCTCTTGACCTTTCATCATTGTAAAACACTATTTCACCTTTTAGCTGTTCTCGAAATCTAATAAATATATCCAATCTTAAAGAGAACCACAGGATCCATCTTTTTTTTTTCAGCACAGCAAAACATTTTGCAAGGAGAAATGAACACCTTCCTTGCTCCCGAATATCTACGAAAGTTGAAACAGAAAAAAAGAGAAAAGACGAAAGAAAAAATGCACAAAAAAGGACAGATAAAAAAGGAAGAAACAAAGGAAAAAGGATAAAAATTCTCAGACTTTCCAAACGCCCACAATTTTTTCCCTTTTTTTCACTGAGGGGTTGGGGTGGAGGGTGGTGGGTGAGGTGGGAGGGGTTCTAGAAAGGAGAGAGAGAGAGAGAGAGTTCTAGAGAGAGAGAGAGAGAGAGAGAGAGAGTAGGAGAGCCAGGACGATTGCTAAATCTTACCCAAAGGAGAGAGAGAGAGAGAGAGAGAGAGAGAGAGAGAGAGAGAGAGAGAGAGAGAGAGAGAGAGAGAGAGAGAGTAGGGCCAGGACGATTGCTAAATCTTACCCGAAGCAAAATTGATGGAAGGCAGCCGTGTTTCCATCATTGCCGGATCTCATCTGACATTAATCAATCGTTTTCGCACGGGAGAAGAATGGGAACCAAAACAAAAACAGAGGGAAAGAAACAAACGGAAAGAAAAGAGGAAAAAAAAATAGTGAGCAACAGGTGACGTAAAAACATATGTTGGTCATTCGTCAGATCCTTCCATTTGACTGAAATTGCTCGACTTTGTTTCAGTTTTGAGTCTTCCAACATTTACTTGTTTTGTGTGAGAAAAAGGAGATAAAAAAGAATAAGGAAAATAACTGAGGTTTATTGTTGTCAATCTAAGATATGCGAGATGTTAAGACAAGAATGGACAGGTACGTTATGGTAAAGTTAAACTGGATATGATACAAATTTATATATGTGGCGACTGGGCCAAATATATTTTCTAGTAAAATGCCACCAAAATTCAAAAGTTAGGCGATGAGATGTCTAATATATGTGGTAATTTAATTTGTAAAAAGAAAGAGAAATTTTGCAGGTTATGGTTACCACGAGAAAAAGTATAATTTTATATATAAAGGTTATAACCTTCAAGCGTTATTTTCACATTCTAATTTAAGAAAAGGAAAAAAGAAAGTGTATACATACTAACAGGAAGGCATATACAGTACATATACAGTATACATGCATATATACGTAAACACACGCACACGCATATATGCATGTATATAAATATATATACAGTATATATATATATATATATATATATATATATATATATATATATATATATATATATATATATATATATATATATATATATATATATACCTATACAAATATATATATATATATATATATATATATATATATATATATATATATATATATATATATATATATATATATATATATATAAATTCAGAAGATAAACCATATGCATATGGAACAAACCCACAAGAACGACTGACTTGAAACTCAAGCTTCAAGGAATATAGTGTTCATTAGATAGGAGTAACAGAAGGTAATGGGAAATACCGAAAGAGGAAATCCCTAAAAAAAAAAAAATAATAAATTAACAAATTAATAAATAAATAGAAAAAAAAATATGTAAGTAAATTATTAAAATGCAAGGAGAATTGCATTAAAGCAGTAATGCACTGAATCTTCTCTTGAACTTCTGAAGCTCTAATTGCGCGACATCTTCAAGGAAGCTATTCCACAGTCCAACGGTGTGAGGAATAAAGGACCTCTGGAACTGAGAAGTTCAACTGCGAGGCACAATTAACTGCATATTGGTACTACCGTTCAGCAATTCTGGTTGTTATCGACAGGAAAAGGGGATCAGGCATCAGTTGCGAATGTGAAAGATCTCTGTTAAAATATAACTTATTAAAAATTGACAAACAAGAGACCATCCGTCGATGGTCCAAGTCATAATGGCTAATATTAGGAAACAGAAACCTACCACCACGAACCACTTTATCTAAAAGAGTAAATCTCTTGCAGAAGCAGACATACACACGTTCTCTAGAGAACGTTATTCTAATGAAGGAAGAACAAATGACCTAAAACAGGTTGCACTAATTTTACCACTGTTATAAATATATGAGGGCCAACGAACATTGCCTAACTTTCGTGCGGTATTTGTTGACACACACGCACACACACACACACACACACATATATACATATATATATATATATATATATGTATATATATATATATATATATATATATATATATATATATATATATATATATGCATTTGTATATATGTTTGCATGCATAAAAGTATTTATATGAATATTAATATACTGATTATATTTCCAGAACGTAAACAAATATACATATATATACATACATATACATATATATATATTTCCATTTTATGTACACAAATATATATATACATATATATATATATATATATATATATATATATATATATATATACATATATATATATATATATATATATATATATATATATATATATCGAAAGAGAGAGAGAGAGAGAGAGAGAGAGAGAGAGAGAGAGAGAGAGAAACCGATGAACCAGCCTGGAAGGAAACTGTCCATGACTGAATCTAGCTCTGTTACTGCTGAGCAAATTAAAGAAAATTGAATAAACTCTTATAACCTACAAAAAAAAAAATGACATTAACGTCGTCAGATAACATTTGTTTCACATTTACTTTATGAACTACTGAAGTAACTTCTACCTACAATGGGAGCAGCCAAAGTCAAGGGATAACAGGATCTAATAGCGAGAGCCCCTAAGCTAGCATTAGGCTAGTTGAACTTGTGAACAGCATCTGTCCTTATACCACTATCGAATAAGGCTACATGATGTAATATCATTTAGGTTTGGTAATTTATTCACTTCGACTTTAGATACTTCATAAAGCACCACTGCATGGATTTTTTCTTATATCAGCGTCATTACCATACGAGATATATATGAATGGTTGTAAACTTATTAAAACTGTACTGATTACAAGGGCAGTGTCATTACGTCACTATGCTAGTTTTTTTTTTTTACATTAACTAATGTTCTTACTTCATCAGTACATTATGCGTGAAAATACTTAAACCTTTGTTATATCTAATTATAAAATTCAACACTATTATAAAAAAAAAAACACGGAAGGAAGCACAATATCATTACGACAAGTGAATGGAAATACAACACCATAAAGGCAAATGAATGGAAATACAACACCATAAAGGCAAATGAATGGCAATACAACACCACTACGACAAATGCAAGGACATGCAACATCGTTAAGACAAATGAATAAAAAAAAACATCATTATGACAAAACGAAAGGATACTGAATACAGTTATTCTAAATAAAAACAATGCATAAAAAACGATTCCGACAAATTGCAAGGAAAAATATCACTATTGTGACAAAATGCGATGAAAAACAACACCATGACAACAAATGCAAGGTAAAACAAAACCACTACAGCTAATAGAAGAAAAAGGAAAAATTTACTGGCATAAGACTTATTAAAATCCAAATAACTTTAATATAATTTTCTGTCGGGATTATCAATCTAGGCTTCTATCAGTAATGTATGTTAAAATTAATTCAAATGAAAATTCACCATCAGAATTATATTACATCTGAACATACATACATTACATTGCATACTTCTTCATTTGCACCAAATATATAGCATCCATGTAACATACTATAAATGCAGTGTACTTATCGTTGGAAAATATGTTCAATTATTAAAAGAAGTTATAAATCCAATTTTAAAAATTAATCTTTTGTTTTTATTATTCATTTTATTTTTCTAAACTTATCTAACTCCAAAAATGGCACAGTTCAGAACGTCGTATAAGCTGATTTAATCTGCACTTAAATATGACATATAATCTACTTTTCTTCTAAAACCAGATAATTGTTCATAAAATCATCTCATCAGCGACTGCCGCTGCGCACAGTGTATGCTGTATGTGCATAAATTTACATACATTCGGAGATGGCATAGTCTATATCTTCACACCGTTCCACTGTTTCTAATTTATCTACCATAAAATGAAACTCAATATGCTACGTTCTAACGTATTATTATTATTATTATTATTATTATTATTATTATTATTATTATTATTATTATTATTATTATTTTGTAATATACGCTACCGAAGTCAAATCTATAAACTCAAATACTTTGCAGATTAAATGAAGAATAACTGTGAATGAACTATAAAACTCTTTTGGATTTAGCTTTATCATCAAAATGATGTTATTTTGTTGGTATGCTCTTTGAAAGCATTACGCAATATTCATTCTGCGATTTACTTTAGTCATCACGGGAGTTAACTGAATAATAATTGTGAATGAACTCTCAAAACTCTGTTTTCTGATTTAGCTTCATCATCAAAATTACGTTAATTTATTGGTGTGCTCATTTAAAGCATAACGCCGAATTAATTTCAAGATTGTCCTTGGTTATCATGATCCTTTTTTTATCAATTCTTATTATTATTTTATCATGGGCAAAATCCCTCTTCATTCATCTTCTCATTTATCTAAAAGTCCAGGTTTCGATTTAGCTCAGTCATCACATTAAGCAATTTAATTCTTTTACTATTAAATGCTATGCAAAATTACTTTTCCTTCAATAATGCATTGATGCTATACTTTCACTTTTTCACAGACTACTCTCTTCCTGCCTTTTACAATTTCCTTCCCTTGTGATTAATCACATCGTCCTCCTTCTTTCCTTTTATTCTCCTTTGTTTCATTCGGGCCTGGGCTAGAAAAGAGCATTAATTTCCCCTTCCCATAGGTCCATGCTCTTACAAAAAGTTTAACCATCATTACCTAGCTACAATTAACCATGAAATTCATTTTTATTAGATTTATATTCCTATTTACCTCAGTCTGCCTCTAAGACGAGGTCACCTCCCTCTCCCTAGCGCACTATTGAAGCAATTCCTTCTATGAATATTAGCGCGTATACCCAACTCGAGCGGTGGAACAAGCAATCACCTCCAAAATTCAACGTTTATCTTGCAATGCTATCCGACCCGAGTGCCTGTTCACGGCTAAGATTTGAGGTTAAAAGCTTCGGAGTAAATCAGTTTCAAGGGAGAGGAAGATGTATTTACGGTAATATTATAAATGGTTCAAGAACGTTTTTTAGTATGCTGAAGTTATTCAGACAACAGAATTTATAATGCACCGCATACACATACATATATATATGCGTGTGTGTGTATGTATGTGTGCTCATTATATATATGTATACATAATACACACACACACACACACACACACTCTCTCTCACAGTAGTGATATATGTATGTATATATATATATATATATATATATATATATATATATATATATATACATATATATATATATATATATATATATATATATATATATATATATACATATATATATAGTACATTATAAGCTGTACATATACAGTATAAATATTAGGTAACAAAAAGATGTCTTTACAAACGTCTGCTTGAACAACAAATAAGAAAGTATTTATCATTCAGTAATAAGAGAATGGTGGTTTATCACTAAGTGATGTAATCATCATATTTATATTTAGCGCTTGCCTTTCTTAAAAAAAATTACTTTTACGAAGAATTCTGTGACGATGCAATGAGCATATATACGAGTACTTTATGAAGGAATGATATTGTAAAACACCTGCTCAATTTTAATTACAAATCAATCGCGTAATCAGGTAATTTCTTTACTTCATATCCCATGAGGTATAAAAATTCTTTTATCGCCCTCCCAATTCCGAGCTATAAAATATTCAAATAAAATTACTTTCAAGATCTTACAAAATACAGCTTACTACTTCCCTCAAAATTACCATAATTAATGCTGAGGTAAATATTTATTTGTGTATCGCTCCTAATTATGAACACTTTCATGTCCTGAAAAATACCAAAAATGTTATATTCCTTCAAATGATTTTGACTAATAATTCAATGAAATATGGATTTATAACCCTCTGAATACCAAGGGCGTCCCCTCTAATTCCAAAGTGTTTTCTTTATATGCCACTAAACTGTAATTTTATCATTCTTTACTGTCCATATTCATATTATTCATTATTCATCACCAGCGGGGCCGCGAGATTCCCATGGGGGGAAAATATATTCCTAAACACCATAATAAATGGGAAACCGGGAAAAGTGTGATCCTGAATTCCACAGGAACTGAGGAAGCAGAAGAAAAACGCAATCGTAAATTCTTCGTCAAAAAAAAAAAAATAATAATAATAAATACATAAATATGAACTTACGGAATGACAACAATTACACGTGAAAATGCATAAAGTTTCTTCAGCACAATCATTTTCTGTACATCGTCTAATCCCAAAGTCACCGAAAAATAGACCTATCTTTCAGTGGTCTCAGGTATAAACTGTATGAGCCGCGGCCCATAAAACTTTAACCATGCGCCGGTGGTGGCCTGTCCCATATCATAGCAAGACGCACGATTATGGCTAACTTTAACTTTAAATCAAATAAAAACTACTGAGGCTAAAGGGCTGCAATTTAGTATGTTTGATGATTGGACGGTGGATGTTCAACATACCAATTTGCAGTCTCTAGTCTCAGTAGTTTTTGAGATCTGAGGGCGGACAGAAAAAAGTGCGGACGGACGGACAGACAAAGCCGGCACAATAGTTTCCTTTTACAGAAAACTAAAAACTAAAATGAGTAACACAAGAAAAACGCATTCATGGATATCACATTTAATTCGGATGACAAAACCTCAGTCCAGAACTCAACGTTATATGGAAAACTTGAAGGTTTGCGCAGCCAGATAATAATAATCACTGTTACTTTGACTTTTCTTTCTCCTGAATACCATCTACCATATCTATTTTTAAAAATAATATTCCGCATTTTAAAATTGAATACCTAAATCCTTTGACAATGCATGATTACAATCCATGTGAGTAAAATAATTGGGTTCTATCTTCGATAACTAAAAAAATTTTTTTTTTTTTCTCATAACACTAATTTCCTGGAAACATCCGTATTTTTTTTATCTTTATAATTCGTGACTTGAAAAATTTTAATAGGCATTTCATTTTTCCTAGCAACTGAACACTTCTTTTACTGACAAACATGAATTATTCCCTAAATATCTAAATCTCACTATTTTAATTTCACCTGAAGCGCTGAGGAACTTGTAATCTCAAGCGATCACTATAACATTACAATATTAGTCAAATTATTCAGCTTGAAGGACAATGTGAATTACAAAGGCAAGGTTTTTATTCTTATTTTTTTTTTTTTTGTGGAGATGTCGTCAGTATGGCTGTTCAACCTGTAAGCAACGATCTTCACTTGCACTGGTCTGACAGCGGATAGATACCATCATCTCAAAAAAAAAAAAAAAAAAAAAGGAGTTTAAGTTAACACGTAAGGATGTTGCGCTGTAATACTACTCACAGCTCAGAAACTCTCACCAATAAACTAAAAAAAATTTCCTTTAGACCCCTCTGAATCCCATTAAAGAAATTGGCTTTACCTAGCAGTTTAATCTTCATATGACTTTTATCTCAAAGAAATCTGTCATAAAAAATATTTTCCCTGTTTCAAGGAATGGGAAAACCAAAAGTTGAAATAATCCTTAATTGAACTCTTCGTAACAAAAGAATAAATGTAATGCTCATTTGACCTGTTATGCAGACACCAGTTATTTGTATCCAAAGAAAACTGCCTGCTGGAAAAGGGTATGTTAATATCAGACTATATTCCATAAACGGTTATCCTTAATCATATCAGACTATATTCCATAAACGACTGTCCTTAACCATATCAGACTAAATTCCATAAACGATTATCCTTAACCATATTAGACTATATTCCATAAACGATTATTTTTATCCATATCAGACGATATTCCATAAACGATTATCCTTAACCATATCAGACTATATTCCATCAACGATTATCCTTAACCATATCAGACTATATTCCATAAACGATTATCCTTAACCATATCGGACTATATTCCATAAACGACTATCCTTAACCATGTCAGACTATATTCCATAAACGTCTATCCTTAACCATGTCACATTATATTCCATAAACGATTATCCTTAACCATGTCAGACTATATTCAGTAAACGATTATCCTTAACCACATCAGACTATATTTCATAAACGCTTATCCTTAACCATATTAGGCTATATTCCATAAAAGATTATCCTTAACCATATCAGGCCATATTCCATAAACGATTATCCTTAACTATATCAAACTATATTCCATCAACGATCATCCTTAACCATATCAGACTATTCCATAAACGATTATCTATATTCCATTTATATTCCACCAAACAGTTATCATAACCATGTCAGACTCAATAAACGATTATCCAACCATATCAGACTATATTCCATAAACGATTATCATAACCATATCAGGCTATATTCCATTTATCCAACCATAAACGATTATCAACTTTATATCAAACTATATTCCATCAACGATCATTAACCATATCAGACTATTCCATAAACGGTTCAATAAATTATATTCGATTATCCTTAACCATGTCGAATATATTCAATAAACATTATCGACCATATATTCCATAAAAGATTATCCTTAACCATATCAGGCTATATTCCATAAACGATTATCCTTAACCATATCAGGCTATATTCCATAAATGGCTATCCTTAACCATATCAGACTATATTCCATAAACGATTATCCTTAACCATAACACAGTCAAGTTACTATTTTCAAGTCCCATACTAAATAATGTTCCGATTTTCAACGAAGGTCATGAAAATGAGAGCACAAAGTATTCCTTTGTGCACAGACGTAACTGCCTTCTGGATACTAGAATAATGTACACACTTATCATCCCTTAAATTATTTATTACTATTTATCACTGAGTCGAAATACGTTCGTAACCTAATGGTCTTGATTATATAATGTCACAAATTGTTTCAATGGCAAGAATTTTTATTAGGCCTTTTTATTGTCCCTACTAAAAAGATACAAGAGTATCGTCATGAGCTGACATTACTTCTTGGTCACTGATGCTGTCAGTCACTCTAGTAACATCTTCATTTGCATAAAAGATGCTAACGGATTTTACAAAAACTGGGATCTTTCCTAGACAGTGACCCCCAAGAGTTTTAACCCGGTATGTATCCATCTTTGCGGCTTGTTTGAAAATACAAACAAAAGACTAAATATCATAAAGATAACGACCCCCAAGAACTATTAGTCTTAGATAGCGACCCCCGAAAACCCTTGGGGGTCAATATCTAGGAAAGATCCAAAAACTCTAAATGTACACAGATTTCGCCAAAGTCTTCACAAAGTTGAAACTCTGATAGTTGCTACATTTCCTTTCTGAACGCTCATCTAAGATTAACTGGAACACTGGGTCGTCTTCTTCCTTAACACTTCGGAGCACTCAACTTTTATGAAACATTGGTTCCCATTACTCCATCATATGCTTGCAAGTTGCATCGTTTTATTTCTGGGCATCCAACGAAGGTTGAATGAAACACGTTGGTTGCTTTACTCCTCAATATTTCTGCAAACTGTCTTGTTTCATTTCTGATCATTCATTTAGTTTATATGACACACTGGGTCGCCTTTGCTCCCTAACATTCCTGGGTAAGATTTTGGACATCTGCCACAAATATTACTGAGGTGTCTTTTACATGCAAGAATATTCATTCAACTAAGACTGCACATAGAGTTCAACAACATTTCGCCCTACTATTCTTGTAAATGAGCCATTTTAAGTCTAAATATTCCATTACTATGAGTATTAAGGTCCACTAAAGTCATTTGGCTATTCATCTATCTACCAAGTACATCTTTTGATTTACTGACCCTTTTCCGCACCCATAACATAAAACTTTAAAAAATTCACAATATAATTTCAAAAATGTATAATTTTCCTTGGCAAGGTTCAAATGAAAATTTTTAAAAACTTACGTTCTACTGATACGCATTCTGAAGTTTATTGTAGTCAACCAGAATGTTGACATCATAATATCTTAGCCTTTTATGCTGATTTCATCCATTAAACTACACGTAACTTATTTTATTCAAAAGTCTTTCAATACGATACCTGAGGAAGGGAAAATATGTTTCAAGCAGAATATCCAACATTTTTAACTTATCGAATAAATTTATGGTTTATATGGTTGCCGAAATTATTACCCACACCGAATATCGAGTCTAAGGAAATACTTTACAAAAATCTGTCTGTGCATTCAGGAAAATTTAAAAGATACAATTTCTTACCTAAAATACAATTCATATTTTCAAGAATAAACATACAAGCCAGGTAATAATAATAATAATAATAATAATAATAATAATAATAATAATAATAATAATAATAATAATAATAATAATAATAATAATAATACTGAGGACAAAATAAGATCCTGTTAAAGTGTGGAAATCTTGGTATACTGTTGAAAATACACTTAAAATCCATAAAATTTACGAGGACTACTGTCCTTTCTTCGTAATTAATGAATGAAACTAGATCAAAAAATTTATTCAGGAGATTTTAAAAAGCCAAGTTCCTGCATGGTACTGGGACTTCTTGATCGTTCACTCAAGAATAAGGCGCCCCCTCCCCCGCCCCGGCATCATCCTCCCCTACAATGAGCAGCAGATGAGCAACATAGCCACAACAAACCAGAGTGGTCAGGTAGTCAGAAGATCAAAGCAGGAACCTGATATAAATAATTTGCCCTTGTAGAAATTTTTATTTAGTTTCATTCCCGTTGACGGTGAGGACAGCAGTCCTCGTTAAACTTAAGGAGTTTAGGTGTATTTCTAACAATATACAATATACACTGTTGGCCCAGCGTTCGACTCTCCGAGCGGCCAGTGAAGAATAAGAGGAATTAATTTCTGGTGATGACAGAAATTCATTTCTCGTCATAATATGGTTCCGGATTCCACAATAAGCTGTAGGTCCCGTTGCTAGGTAACCAGTTGGTTTTCTAGCCACGTAAAATAAATCTAATCCTTCGGGCCAGCCCTAGGAGAGGTGTTAATCAGCTCAGTGGTCTGGTTAAACTAAGATATACTGAACTTTTTTTCTAACAAGATACAAAGGTTTACAGGCAAGAAAAGGAGTTTAATTTATATCAAAATCTTTAAAAAAAAGGGATTGGTGTTCATAATAATAATAATAATAATAATAATAATAATAATAATAATAATAATAATAATAATAATAATAATAATAATACAACTGGTATCAATTTGACAATCTTCCAAAGCACTTAGCTGATCTTTCTAATTATTTTGAACCTCTCTTAAAACACCTAAAATAAATGTACTACATGGTAACCTTTTACTTTAATATATGTCGCCTTCCAAAAGCACCATACACGAATATCTCGATGTCCTGATTAATTTATGGACTTGGCCATCCCAAAGATATATATTAACATTCCCTAACAAGATCTGTCTATGTATTTCATACATACCAAAAGTGTTGTAAAGGTGTTGCCTCCTACTTCTGGTTTAATTCTAAAAGTCTCACAAATATTATAAATGAATATGTTGTTCGCTATCCTAGAAGTCCCCCCACTAAATATAATGTAATACTCGCTATTATATAAAAATATAATGTAATATTCCCTATTATATATCAAGTCATTCAGAAAATACTATAAAGAAAAATTCCACTATCATGGTATGGTCTATTCATCTTGAACATGCTAAAAATATTGTAAAGGAATGTTTTCTGTTATATCTTATTTACATATTCCATAAATTTAAAAAAAACACGAGAGAACATTCTCTAGTAATATTCTCCGATCCAGTTTATATTCCTTTTAAAATAGGTGGCGGCAACTTTCCATCGGGCAAGAGCAATAAAAAAACAATGATCTAAATACAAAATCATTTACGGAAAACGTCAGTCACCAAAAATAATTACGTAAGAATACATTCATCCAATTCACATACATACAATGGAAAATTCAGTGAAATCCCAAATTCGTACATTTAACCAGCGAGATGTCGACGAAAATCACAAATTAATTAAGTTCGTCATTCCGGAAGAATCGTGATTTACTTCATGGCTCGGAACATCACGTGCGAATCACCCCTTTATTACTTTTACTTTTCATTTTTACTTTTTTCTTGTATATTATTTGGTAGCATTATTCCCCGGTGACGCAATCTGCAACGTGTGTGAAATCTATATATACCCTTAACTTTACATATCTCTCTATTTTTATTGTATGCTGTAAGAACTGAAACGAGCTGTGATAATAATAATAATAATAATAATAATAATAATAATAATAATAATAATAATAATAATAATAAAATTCTAAAATAATAACGTTGCTCTTAGTAACTTTGGAGAACAAGACTCATTAAGTGAAAAATGTGATTCTGTTTTTCTTGTTATATATATATATATATATATATATATATATATATATATACTATATATATATATATATATATATATACATATATATATATATATATATATATATATATATATGATATACATATATCATATATATATATATAATATATATATATATATTCAAACAGAATCGTGTTAAATTTAACATACAAATTGTTTACATAACAGAACATAGAAACCAGAAATTAATTATAATAATAATAATAATAATAATAATAATAATAATAATAATAATAATAATAATAAAACCTACTGAGACACTCTGTTAACTGGTACAAACGTTTTGCACATTCATTCAGAAATGAAATTTAAGGGCCTTGAAATAAAATAGCCAAGCAAGGACGGTACAAAAGAATAACAAAACCATATCCATTTAAATAATCAAAATGAAAACCATCTTCTAAGCACACTGATATATCCACATATCTCTCTTCGTCTTTTATTCCCATTGTTTTGAAAGAAAAGTATTCTAGTATAATTTTGTTCACCTCTTGCCTGAATAATGATTGAGTGTAACTTATCTGACGCCATACTTCTGCCTCAAGACCTAAGTTAAAATCATAGTTATTCAAAAGTTATTGCACAGAGGAAGTAACTATTGAAATAATTAATATAAATTATGAATAAAAATGAAAGGCACCTTGCCTGAAGGATCGGATTGGGGCCGATATAATAACCTCTAAAAATAAACCCGGATGATAATGATGACGATAATGATAATCATATTGTCATCAGTCCTAGGCATCAAGTTTCTCGTGTCTGGCCTTTTCGTATAAAGGATCATTCACAACAGTCGGAAAAAACTTATCAACAAAATTTTACACGTTATACTAGACATGAAAAGGTGAAAATAAAAGGAATCTAACCAGACAATATTTTAAAATGTTAACTCTATTAATGCTGGGCCGAAGAGTGAATTTAAATAAGAAATAAAGAGAAATACGCACATTATCGAATAAATGCAAACTTTCTCAGTCTTGTCGACTGGGAGAACTGAAAATGATGCAGATTGTCACAAATCTCCCTAAAAGTTTATTTATGATAACTGTCATTTGCTGGTGGTACAACGTGTTTGAAAGAGATTGGAATACGAAATGCTCTGAAATTAAATAAATCCTAAAACTTTAAGATTTAAGGGCAGGCAAGCATACTAAAACTTATGATGCGTTCTAAATAATTTCATGAAGTATTTGGTTCGTTCAGGAATTAAGAACGAGAGTTCTTATAATACAAAACGTACTACCATACATTAGGTAAGAGGACATGCCCTAAAATTTTTGAGCTGAAAGGAAGACTCAGTTTTAACTGTAAGTATTTACGGGAAGGTAGAACAGTGCTTTGCTTTGTTATTAGATAATGCTAGCCTTTGGCCAACACGGGCTCTTGCTCGTAAGAGTAGCCCGTAAAGCCAAATCAACAGGATCTGATACCTTTCGTGTAGGAAGTGAAACTCACATGCATTTGTAAAAAAAAATGTACAATATATTAACAAAAACCCAAAAACCCTGGGAAAAGATTTTGAAGATAATGGAGGCCAAGGTCTAGAGTAGGAACTGTTCACCCAACTCTCCTTTGCAGTGGTGAACTGTCGATGTTGAATGCGCATAAAAAAAATATTGAAGATCTTGAAATGAACGGTTTTCTTAGCAAATGTGGCGTAAGAACTGGTGGGGAGAGAAATGTGGAGATACATATAGTTAAAAGGTAAATCGACGTTAGAGGATAGGAACGAGTATCTTGAAATGGTTTGATGGATGGAAAAACGAATTAAAAAACAAGGAGACCAGAAAATGGTTATTCTTAGCTAATGTTACGGCGTCTTGTCGCCAAACCAAGAATTTGAACAGTTAAAAAATTTATTTCTCGGCATTGTATAAGTCGAATAAGTGTCGCAATCAATTGTCATTAT
The DNA here is from genome assembly GCF_040412425.1 of Macrobrachium rosenbergii. NCBI lineage: Eukaryota > Metazoa > Arthropoda > Malacostraca > Decapoda > Palaemonidae > Macrobrachium > Macrobrachium rosenbergii. The sequence goes on along the minus strand of NC_089793.1, from coordinate 36,527,190 downwards.
CAAATGACACTTATATGTGTTACTTCAATGTTCCACCAACTTTTGGACACTTGGCCCATAGACTGATAGCAAGATTCATGACGAAAGTGTCGAAACTATATTTCATGATCTCATAATTCATCAGTGCTGTTAGCTCTAATATCAAGAATGTTATACATGCAGAAGGAGATCTATCGCTTATGATCTATCTTACAAGTAAATGGCATTCCTTATGACTAATACTCACTTGCTAAATTGTAAGTACACACAATAGTTGCTCGCATAAATCCGCTTTTGGGTCTCGTGTCTTGCATACTTTCAATCGAAGTTCTACAAAACAAGAAAAAATGAAGTAAATGGTACCCGTATAAAACAAACTACATGAATAAAAGCTGCCTTGAGTTAATAGTGTTAAAGAAAAAAAAACATGATTCAGTAAATGTAAAGAAATCTGAATTTGGTGAAAAAAATTATGAATGATAATAAAACATTACTATTGTTAATATTATTGTTCTCATTTTTATTATTATTGTTAATTATTGTTTATGAACAAAATAAGCATGAATTCACAGGCAATAACCCAAAATGGCAATGGGAAAATTCGGAGAAAATAAAGCAAAGTCAAATAAGGAAATGGTGCAATATAAAATAAAAACAAAAAAATTGAAAAGGTAACTATATACATACAGTATGTTTATGTGAATATAATTAAATTCCTTACTGAGGAAACAAGAAAACTACAAATCACTTAAATCATAAAAATAATTACATTATATATATATATATATATATATATATATATATATATATATATATATATATATATATATATACACACACACACATATATATATATATATATATATATATATATATATATATATATATATATATATATATATATATATATATATATATATATATATACATCATCATTTTTTACTCATCATTCTATTCATGCCTGGGCTAGTAAAGGTAATAATTCATGACCTGCCTGGAGCAACTGAAAGCATTTTAACCCATGCATACAAGACTTCGCGGACTCCAAGTCTCCATAATTAGAAATTCATCCCAGTGACAAAAACCGTAGACACAGCGGCAGCTTTCAACTCTCACTTACTTAAACAATAAGTCAATCAATCAATCTGTGTCTTTCTCCCTCGGTCAGAATGAGGAATGTCATCACCACTGACAACCTCTGGTCTGTGGAGACAAACCACGAATAACAATGCTTTTGTTGTCCACAAAATAAACGTACACATACACATACACACACACATATATATATACACTGTATATATATATATATATATATATATATATATATATATATATATATATATATATATATATATATATATATATATATCTATAATGTATATATATACTGTATATATATATATGTATATATGTATACACACACACATATATATATATATATATATATATATATATATATATATATATATAATATAGCGTGTGTAATGTGTATGTGTGTTGATATACGTGCGCTTAAAGTACACATGTATACATACACCAAAGAAAGTTATGATAGACCTATGTGAAAACAGGATATATACATTTATGTATATATATATATATGTATATATATATATATATATATATATATATATATATATATATATATATATATATATATATATATATATATATATATATATATATATATATATATATATATATATATATATATATATATATATATATATATATATATTCGTTTATGTATCTTTCAAAACATATGCGCAGTCAAAACTGTAGAGTATACCGCCTGACTATTTAAAACAATTAAAACATAATACAACTGTAAATAAAATGACCAAAACTATTTTGAAGTATGTGAAAAAACTAGCATTGTTATCAGTATTAATATTGTTATTAAACTAAATGAAATTCCACATGGAAGAAGCTAACAGGGTTCTGCATTGAATAGATAACTCGGAATGAAGAATGCAGACTATAGTGGTATTTCGTAAAAATGATACCGGTATATGCACTTTAATGACACCTTTCAACAAAAAGGAAATCAAACATGCATGACAAGAACTTGCATAAAATACATTTTATTATTATAGAAAAGGAGAGCCTAAACAGAGATCATAAGCAATTCAGTTAGTCGATAAAAAGGAAACAGATAGATATCGCCTTCAAATAACCCTTTTAGAATAAAAAAAAAAATATAAAAAATGGCATAAGCCTAGCATAAGAACATGTTATTATTAAACGAGAAATTTTGTGAAGAACAATCTTAAAAGGCAGCTGACGATCCAAGCAACCTTACAAAAATGGGAGAGACCCATAAGAATCGAGAGAAAATGTAGAGGAAAAAAATTACAAATAAATAACAATGAAAATAAATCTGTATAACTCAAAAGTTATTCCCCATAATGGCGGTAAAACATTTACTGAATAACCAAAATTCATAAGTTATTCACTACTAGAATAAAAGTAAACATGTGGCGGTTTTCCATCATTTACTGGAACAGGGCCAAAAATTATTCAAGAAAACAATTCACAATTATAAGCTTGATTCAAGTTACTTAAAAAAATTCTCATATCAGTGACTCCACGAGACTGGCGTTTCCAATATTGAAATGTTCCTATTTCCTCTCTGCTGTTGAATAAACTTGAAGTAATACTAAAAAAATATCAAATGTCAACGGAAGAGGGAAATGTAATGATAAAAACAGCAACGCATTTTATTCAAGCATCAGGCATACTTGGCCTTGATATTAATGA
>NC_089793.1:36516951-36519451 GCF_040412425.1 Macrobrachium rosenbergii | reverse complement strand
AGGGCTCTTCTCTAACTAACTATCTCCACGCAAATGCATAACATCGACCAGTTCTAGTGTAATTTTGCGAGAGAGAGAGAGAGAGAGAGAGAGAGAGAGAGAGAGAGAGAGAGAGAGAGAGAGAGCGCCCGTACTTGAATGCATGCATGCGTGCGTGCGTCGCTGATTGCGCTCAGTACCTCTTTCGAAATTATGCTTTTTCCCTTCCCCAGGCATTATGGGACCAGAGAAATTTAAATGACACGCCAGAGCGGGTTTCCAATCCTAAAGATTTTACTCTTTCCCCCTATTTTTCCAGGCCGTCGTTCTGGGGACGATGATGATAGTGATGATGATGATGATCATAGTAATGACAGTGGTGGTGGTGGAAGTGATGATGACGGTCTTCTATAGGTACAGTGAAGCAGAGGAGATAAGAATTTTATCCGAATTTTACTTCTAGTTTTGGTTCCAGTTGCGGTATTTTAAAAGCGTTCGGTGTAAGTTACCATGATTTGAAATTTTTATGTGTATCCAGATATTTATTACACTTGTACTTACACACACACACACACACACACACACACACACATATATATACATATATATATATATATATATATATATATATATATATATATATATATATTTACTGTTACAGTATGTATGTATGTATATATATGTATATGTGTATATATATATATATATATATATATATATATATATATATATATATATATATATATATATATATATATATATATATATATATTTACTGTACAGTATGTGTATATATATATATATATATATATATATATATATATAAATATATATATATATATGTGTATATATATATATATATATATATATATATATATATATATATATATATGTATATATATATATATATATATATATATAAATATATATATATATATATATATATATATATATATATATATATATATATATATATATATATATATATATATATATATATATATATATATATATATATATATATATATATATATATATATATATATATATATATATATATATATATTCTTTCACATACATGCACGGAACACAAATACATAAGTAAAGTCCTACTTTCGGCAGTGTAATTCGGTTCCTATATTACTGTTACCATAATTTTTACCATGATTTCATAATCTGCAAACCTTTACGTACAAGCTTAAGACATCAATTAACTTACAAAGCAGCCTGCTCAAAATAAAATGACACATAACTGAAAGAATGGAAAACAGAGACGAAAAATAAATCCCGGATAATAATAATAATATAAACAGTCATTGTAAACATACATAAATAAATAAAGCTCATTCCTGGTGAAATTAATCCTGTATAATCATTAAAAATGAAGATATAATGTTATTATACACAAAAATATTAAACTGAAACATATGTACACCTAAGATACTCGTACTTTTATAATAAAAATCCCACTTTATAACAGAAATATAATCTAAATTCCCATTCAACAGAAATGTTCAATCAAAATTTTATTATATTCAAGGTACTTTCAAAGTAGAAAATTCCGATTAACAAAAATAAATCGACAATTATTTCTGATATAGAAATACATTATTTTAATCAGGACTATCACGATATATTTTTAATATAAATAACAAAATAGATAAAATATGCATCAAGAGTACTTTTAAAATATATTTACTTTATGCTTCCAAACTAAAGACTGTAACATGAAACCGTTAAAAATAATACGAATACCACATTAAATCAAGAATTATTATGAAATATTTTTGTGTAGCAAATACCACATTTGAGCAATATTTTATGAAGAACACTTAAGAAAGACTGTAACGGAACAAAATGGTTATATTTCACTAAATTGGTTCCAACTTAAATATATTAAAATGAGAAAAGTCAACACTATTACGAAAACATATTAAGTAAAAATTTATTTTATAGACCATATCAAAACGAGAAATTACAAAAAACATTTTAATGCAACGAATTTCAATGAAAAGAAATTTATATAAAAACTATTTAAATACTAAAAATAACGGCTCAAATATACATTTATCAAGATAAAACCAAACTCCAAATGCCAAGCTAAAATATTTAACATGAAGTTGTTTTCAAGTACTAATTTCAAAGTGCAATCATTTTTGCAAATAAAGAGATGGGAGAATCCTCTCGTCTTCCGCTGAAGGTCCTTTCTTCAGGAAAATGAAAAGCGACATTATATATATATATATATATATATATATATATATATATATATATATATATATATATATATATATATATATATATATATATGTGTATATATACATACATATATTTATATATATATATATGCAATAAATTTATATGTATGTATGTACATATAAAAATAAATATATAATATATAAATATATATAATATATATATATATATATATATATATATATATATATATATATATATATATATATATATATATATATATATATAGATAGATAGATATATAGACATATAGATAGATAGATAG
>NC_089793.1:36504451-36506951 GCF_040412425.1 Macrobrachium rosenbergii | reverse complement strand
ATATATATAAATATATATATATATATATATATATATATATATATATATATATATATTATACTGTATATATATGTGTATAAATATATATATATATATATATATATATATATATATATATATATATATATATATATATATATATATATATATATATATATATACATATATAAATACACATATAGCAAAACTAATTTAACACAACTATGTATTCTAACTCAATTTTATTCTCCTAAAATAATGTGATAATGAGGATCTAATACGGACATTCTCCTAAATTGTTTATAGTATAAAATACGTAATATATTTCAAAAAATTTCACAACATGTAATGAGGGAAATCGCGATTAGTATAATCAATATAAAATAATTATATAAATCAATGAAACTTTTGGAATAAACAGTAACTATTAAGCAAGTTACAACGACAACGTCATTAATAATAATAATAATAATAATAATAATAATAATAATAATAATAATAATAATAATAATAATAATAATATCGGTAACATACTGTTATAATAAATATAATAGAAAATAATCATCAGAACTTTTATTATTGATAATAATCAAAACATCAAAATTACTGATTCTAGAATGGCCTGTTCAAGTTAAGAAATATATCAAGAGATACATACATTGGACTCTCAAATTATCATATATATATATAATATATATATATATATATATATATATATATATATATATATATATATATATATATATATATATATATATGTATGTATATGTATGTATATAATATGTAACGAATATGCGTGCGTATACATGCATGAATGTGTATGCATGAGTATTTCTTCAAAAACATCCTACCCCGCCCACAACTATGTTCTCATATCCGTTATTTACACACTGGTTGTCATAGCAACCTCTATCGAGCCTGATGCCTTCATACATACATACACACATACGAAGTTACAGAAAAACTGTCGAGCATTCCAAACAAAAATCAAATTATTACTCATGGAAGACTACAGGAAAATACAGTGAAACATCTCTCCTGGTGAATATGTATCATCTGAAACATGCCAGCACTTCAGCCGTTACATAGGCTGAGATTACAGAAACAGGAGAAAAAACATCTTTCATATTTTCCTGCCAAGATCTTCCTGCGTAAACGAACGGGCATCAATTCTTCCCGGGTCTGCAAAGAGAGATACATATGTATATCGCAGGGTTTGGAGGAGCTTCAGAGAGAGAGAGAGAGAGAGAGAGAGAGAGAGAGAGAGAGAGAGAGAGAGAGAGGTAGCTATAACAGGCGTAGGGGAAACTACTTCACCAGACGGACAAAAACACACGTCCTAACTGCATACGCAAACAGAAAGAAACCCGTATACGTGCGGATAAAAGCGCATCAAGAAACACATAAACAATAAAACGGCAACAGAGAGCGAGCTAAGAAAAGGGGGGTTGGGAGGGGAATAGAATAATAAAAAAAAAAGTAATGAGCGGGGAAAGGATCCACCAACTCCTAGAGAGAGAGAGAGAGAGAGAGAGAGAGAGAGAGAGTCTGCCTTCCCAGCTTTAATATTGTTTATTTTTGTAATTCATTTGCCCCAATTATTAGCAGCTGACTCAGACGGGTAGGGTATTTCCCCGGCTTTTAACTCCGTCTGCTGGAAGTCTCTGACGTTCTTGCATCTATTTATAAATATAGACATTTCTCCGTCTGTTGTTGCTTCTTTGCTGTAGGTAATGTTGGTCATCTGGTGAATATTTCCTTGAACTTTTATTTTTTTTTTTTGCCGGCCAGGTTTTTGCAAATTTATAAGTAGACATTTTTTGTCTCTTTTGAGATATTCTGTTAAATTTATCCATTAAACATTTTCATTATATATTACGTATTTGGCTTCACTGCACTGCCCATCTTTTTTAAAAAGATTTAAATACCTTCCTGTAAATAAAACTGTTTTTGTTGAGCTACCTCTAATTTCGACACGAGTTCTCTGTCAGGCAATTTTTTTATTTCCCCCTAGGAAAGTTTTCTATCTTTTTTTTTTCCTGGCCCAGCAAGCGAGTCTTTTATCCTCTCTAGAAATGTTTTCTGTCACGTATCTTATCTGTTTCCTTTTTACAACAGAGAGAGAGAGAGAGAGAGAGAGAGAGAGAGAGAGAGAGAGAGAGAGAGAGAGAGAGAGAGAGAAGACCTAGATCTAGATCAATAGATATACATCATCACCATTCGAAAATTCCTCCTCAAAAATCACACACGAGGGCGATATATATATATATATATATATTCTCTCTCTCTCTCTCTCTCTCTCTATATATATATATCTCTCTCTCTCTCTCTCTCTCTCTCCTCTGAGCCCAACGATGATCTTTCGCTTTTGGGGTGAAATATACAAAGACATTTCTTCTTGATTCCCATGAACGATGTCTATTCAGGAAAAGAATTACAACCTATATCGTTTACCTTTACCCGGCGCTGGAAATAGGCAGGGGGTGAGATGGGACGGAAGATCGCGAGGTGGAATGGACAG
>NC_089793.1:36456951-36466951 GCF_040412425.1 Macrobrachium rosenbergii | reverse complement strand
TAGTGGAGTTTTTATTGTCATTCTAAATTTTCACAAGCAGAAAGAATTTTATGAAACAACTTAACAAAATCAACAAATATTTCCAGTAATTCCATATTTCCATGACAATACGTAATAAGAACTTTGAATTACATACTTCACATATTCCTCTTGAAACAAACACGAAATTTCCAATGATTCTAATTTTATTTCTAAAAAAATCTTGATATTTCTATGCCTCTGAATTTCATTTCAAAACTGTCTTGATCCTTTCAGTAATATCAAGTTTCACCCAAACACGCTCTTGTAATAATTACATTACGCCACATTGTTTTAAAAAAATGTGAATATTTACAGTACTTGCATACGTTATCGAAAACTGTTCAAATGTTAATTTCGAATGTTATCTAAAATCTCCCTGAATATTTACATATTCAACATTTTATTTAAGCACCGCTAAATTTCCAGTACTTTAAAATTTTATCCAAAAAAGTGCGGGAATATTTACAACAATTCCTCATTTTATCCATACCCCAGAATCATAACATTAATAAGAAACAAAGTTAATTTTTACAGTCATTTCCAAATTTACCCAAAGTTAATTATTTACAGTAATTTCCAATTTTACCCAAAAATTCTACGAATATCTCTAGCAATTCAACATCATCGCAAAACTGACCCAAAACAATAATTCAGCACTTTATCCTATAATCCACAAATAATACAAAATCTGAAAGTTAAAAATCAATAACAGCCTGGCATTAAGTCCTTTAAATATAAATCCATCAAAGCGAAAGAAAAGTAATCCCAGACACCAAAGGATTTCTCTCAGGACGCAGGATCCCTGCCTCCTTCGCTCGGAGATATATTCTACTCCCTTATGGAGATGAGTTTAACATGAGTAAAGGTATATGATTGGATAAAGGCGATGAATAATCGACTGAATCACTGAAGCTGGTCTGAATAATGCAAGAAACCTTGAGCTCTGGCCGCCCGTGCATCTGGGCTATTTTAAGAAATTAATAACCATCCCTACCGGCGCAATGCTTATGTGATGTTAATCGATATTTATTAGTAATCGCAATATTTCTACAGACATTGGCATGACTCTCAAGTAATATTATAAGTAATATTATGAGCAGTTTTTTGTTTGAACTGATGGTGCATTACAGTGTCGATACCTATATTGTTTATAATATAAATTTATATATATATATATATATATATATATATATATATATATATATATTATATATATAATATATACATACATACACACACACACACACATATATATATATATATATATATATATATATATATATATATATATATATATATATATATATATATATATATATATATATATATATATTATATATATATATATATATATATATATATATATATATATATATATTATATATATATATATATATATATATATATATATATATATATATATATATATATATATATATATATATATAACTGTATTAATGCTGGGGATTTGTTTACAGTAACAACTTACCTCTTTTGTTACTTGAAACGCAGGTATTTAACAGCATTACTAGCATTATAAATACTGAGGACAACGAGAAACACTCGAGTGATTTTAAGGCGGGGACCTTTCATGTAAGTAACTCTTGGTATCTTGTTAAAAAATATACATTTAAAATCCTTAAGCTTTACGAGGAGTACTTTCTACATTTTCAGAGGGTATGAAACCAGATCGAAATTACTACAAGGGCAGGTCATTTATACAAAGTTCCTGCTTGATCTTCTGCTGCTTACTTACCAATTCTGAGATAAGCAGCGTAACAGGAACAAACCAGAGCAGTTAAGCTGTCAGAAAGTCAAGAAGGAACCTGTTATAAACATTCCTTCTTTGTCGAAATTATGATCTGTTTTCATTCTTCTACTCACTGATGAATTATTATTATTATTATTATTATTATTATTATTATTATTATTATTATGTGTATTATTATTATTACTCAGTAGATGAAACCTATTCATATGGAACAAGCCCACCTAAGGGGCCATTGACTGAAATTCATGCTTCCAAAGAATATAATGTTCATTAGGAAGAAGTAAGAGGAAGTAAAGGGGAATACAGAAAGAAGAGAAGAGAATATGTATTTTTAACCGTATTACAGGATTTACACCCGTAATGGGTCCGCCGTTACCCTCATCATACTTAATGCTACAGTTTTTAAAAATAAAATTTCCAATGTTCTTAAGGAAGTAATACCTACTTAATGATGGACAATTTACTTATGAGATATATTTTTTCCAGTTAGCACCAGTGCTTTTTTAAAACGTTTGAAATATTTCACTAACATACTACCTAGTTTAAATAATTTCTTTTGTTATCCTCATATTTACGTACGAAACGTTAGTGACGTAAACGTTCGATATATTAATCTGTTTATTCATTACTACTCATTTCCATAAACAAAAGGTAATATCTATTTGCCTGATCATTTCCAAAGTTACTGACTTGTAATACAGGTAATGTTAGTCAATGCTTTGTTTACAATTAACAATATAGCAACATTCATGGATACTTAAGGTTATTTAAGGTATCTTCTAGTAATATTATTCAATATTTTCCTAGTAACATTAGCCAATATTTTCCTTGTAACATTATTCATTATTTTCCTAACCGTTGGCAACGTACTGACGTACAATTTTGGGGGAAATTAGTTTATTTTTATGTAATTATTATAACATAAAAGTACTCGAAAATCAAAGGTACTTATATGAAGAGTAAATTATTATGTATAGTTAAGAGAAATCCTTAACACTAGGAGAAAATATAAAAGGCAGGTTAAGTACAGACACAAGGAACAAAGATGCGTATGAATGTGAGATAGTTAATTCTACCTGATAAAGTCACTTACTGAAACAGAAATAGCCGTAATTATGTCGATCCAGAAAACAAAACTTTATAAATAAATACTCAGTATATTAAAGGTACAGTATTTCTTAATACTTATTAAGTTTTCTTGGAACAGTCTTCTGTTAATACTCTTAATATGAACAGTGTGCCTGACAAGACTATAAATAAAACACAAATCAAGGGAAACAAGTAAACAAGTTAAGAAGGCGCCGAGGTTTCTTCGGCGTAATTGAGTTTTCTGTACAGCGTTTAATCACAACCACCGAAAACATATCTATCTTTCGGTGGTCTCGGTATAATGCTATATGAGCCACGGCTAATGAAATTTTCAGCCACGGCGGTGGTGCCCTGTCCTATAGCGTTGCCAGACGCACGATCATGATTAACTTTAACCTTAAATAAAATAAAAACTACTCAGGCTAGGGGGGCTGAATTTTGGTATGTTTGATGATTGGAGAGTGAATGATCAACATACCAATTTGCAGCCTTCTAACCTCTGTAGTTTTTAATTTCTGAGGGCGGACAGACAAATAGCCTTCTCAATAGTTCTCTTTTACAGAAAACTAAAACGGATTACGCTAATAATATATCTAACTGGTGTTTTCAGAGTACTAAACAGTAGAAAATATAAAGTAATTACCACTTTCAGAAATGAGTACAGTTTCAGTCATACGTTTTTGCTAAAAGGTTTCAGATGAAAATCCCTGCATTTGAAATATGTAAATGAAACTTCTAAGGGCAGGTAATATTCAGAATGCTTGAATTCCAGTATCTAACCTAGAATTTCCTAATTTATATCTATATGTTGGTTGTTTTTTCTGATGGCTTTAGTCATGAAATGTCTCCAATTTAAAGTCAGTAGGCCACATAAAAGTTGCAAGGGTTTCTATTAGAGCAAAAAATCATTTAGAACTAACATAACTTTAATAGGCGATGTGATCTATTTTACGTATGCGGAATATATAAACAGATATTAATGCATTTACTTTTATTAATTATTTTGTAGAAATAATTGTCAAAACAACGCATGGATACATATCATGAGGCGAGTTTGACACTGAGTGCATTTTTTAATTCATCCACTGCCTGTAATGACAAATGAATAATTATTCAATGAAAACAATGGTGGCCATTTAATGAATTATGTTAAAAACATATTTCAGTATCAACCCTGTCAAATTTTTTCTCTAGCGTATTATTAATGAAATTTGACTAAAGCGAATCGTTTCATCCACTATCAATTTATTTAATATCTACTTTAATATACAATAGCTCTGCTATACATATTTTACTGTAAATAATGAATGATGACACCTATAGATCACACGAGATACCATTTTGGAACAACTCTTTCTTATAAAATTTGACTTTAGGATTGCATGTTAATATGACACTGATGGTCTCAAGTATATTATTAGTTCTTAGTTAGGTTAGGTAGGGTTAGTTTTTTTGTTTTAGATTAAGCATGTCTTATTCCATCACGGGCTCTTACTCCTATAGTCTGTTATATTTCAGCTAATGATAATAATCCTCTAATAACAGCATTTAACCTTCGACCTTGATTCTGATTAGCCTATTTATTTGAACTGCAACCTCTGGCCTGTGATGAGTAGCGTAGTCTTATGCCAATCATGATTAGGTCCAGTGATATCAGTTGCAGATATTAAGTGCCAACTCCAGGAAAAACAAACTATGGTTTAGATAAGTTATGCTGGGAGAATTTACACCTTATATATCTCCCAAGGAAAAGCACAAAGGGTATTGAGTTGAAAAGAAAGCAAACACAGATTGTAACTGACCAGATATGAATGGAAGACGAAATGGAGGAAATAGTAAAAAAAAAAAGAAACAACAGATATAAAACAACAGATAAATGAAGATATAAACACATAGGCAATAATCTCATATCCACTTATGATCTAATTACGAATTCACTAGAGGAATAAAAAAATCGAAAGTTTCATTGCTAATAAATGCAGTTGCAAAAGATCGCCGAGGACAACTGACGCTTCATGAAAGCATCATATCATAACTGTAGCTAAATTAAGGAAGCAACAATTAACATTCACACTACGAATCAAATTAGGGATGAAGCAATTATATACCCACCTCTCTCTCTCTCTCTCTCTCTCTCTCTCTCTCTCTCTCTCTCTCTCTCTCTCTCTCTCTCTCTCTCTCTCTCTCTCTCTGTCTCTCTATATATATATATATATATATATATATATATATATATATATATATATATATATATATATATATATATATATATATATATATATATATATATATGTATAATTCAATTGAAGTCAATGGCATTGTTCACAGACACTATCTTGTTATCAAGACTTTGAATTGGTCTATAATTCTTCTTTTCCTCATTGGCATTCCTGAGAATCTTGGACAGAGGAGAACAAGAAGTACAGACTGATTCAAAGTCTTGATGAGAAGAGAGTATCTACGAATAATGCCATTGACTTCAATAGAAAATATATATATATATATACATATATATATATATATACTATATATATATATATATATATATATATATATATATATATATATGTGTGTGTGTGTGTGTGTCCGTTATATTAATTTTTTTATACTTACATTTGATCAGTTCTAGTTTAAGGCCGCTTGCATTGCAGCTTGATACCCCAAAAAGCATTTCCAAGGGAAAAAAATTCTCCTAGTATAACTTAAGTAACCGGTACCTTGTTTTCCAGGACTTTACACTAAATATCCGTAACCAATATCATCGAACTTAATCGCGATTGGCGGAAGCTTATGCTGCTGATGACCCTGGAGTTACACACACACACACACACACACACACATATATATATATATATATATATATATATATATATATATATATATATATATATATATATATACATATAATAATGGGAAAAAACAGATGAAGATCCAAAGGCAAATGCTATTAACAAACTATAAAGCGTACATTCAACCTCCTGGAGGAAGAGCCAGTGCTGGAATACAACGAGCTTAATAAGAAATAACCATCACTAACCTTCCTAACCTAACTAATGGATTGTAAGGTAATGTATATAATATATATATATATATATATATATATATATATATATATATATATATATATATATATATATATATATATAGTATGTGTGTGTATATACAGTATATAATAACACACACACACACACACACACACACACACATATATATATATATATATATATATATATATATATATATATATATATATATATATGTATATATATATGTATATATATATATATATATATATATATATATATATATATATACTATATATGTATATATAATATATATATATATATATATATATATATATATATATATATATATATATATATATATATGTACATATATATAATATATACATATATATGTACATGTATCTTATATAAATATAAGTATATACATATATAAATAGGTATATACAAGTATATGAATTATATATATACAAATATATGAATATAGATATATATATATATATATATATATATATATATATATATATATATATATATATATATATATATATATATATATATATATATAGATATATATATATATATATAATGAAAGATAAACAGATAGCTACAAATTAATAAAAAATGCAATATCTTCATTGCAGCCCACTTCCCCAAAGAAAAAGAGGGACTGAAAATCTGATGGAAATTCTCGAGGCTTTGCAAAGGTCTAACTCAGCGACACCATCTTCTAACGCTAGTTCGACGGAGCCTACCCAGGTATATATTGATCCCAACGGCAGCTAGCTAACCCCACGAAAACACAACAGCAGCAACTCCACAGCGCCTACAGGGGCCTCAGGCCCACGGCAAAGGCACTAGTTATGCAGTGGTGTTTGCTATGTTTTGTGTGTGTGAACACACACATACATACATATATACATATATATATATATATGTATATATACAGTATATATATATATATATATATAGATTTTTTATATATATATATATATATATATAAACTGATTCACAAAGAGATTTTTATTTTTTCCTTCGTGGCTTTTGCCTTCATTTTCATATATATATATATATATATATATATATATATATATATATATATATATATATATATATATATATATATATATATATATATATATACAAATATTGACAAGAATATTTACTGCTATAGAAACAGGTCGAAAAATTGAAAGCTACACACACATACATGCATTTATATACAGTATATATATACATATATATAGACACATGTGTGTCTACATATATATATATATATATATATATATATATATATATATATATATATATATATATATAATGTGTGTGCAAGCTTTCCAATATTTTTCGACCTGTTTCTATAGCAGTGGAAATGAAGCCTGTCAATATTTGTCAGGAAAGGGTTCTGTTGATATAACAGTTCTAAACAGTTATATGAATATAATGGTAACTTTTAGCAAGACGACAACTCAGACTTGCTATATGATAATTATGTAGATAAGCTTCTAGATTCTTAATGATAAATAAGATGTCATAAAACACCTTTATGATAAATTTGGCTGGGTTTATATGATGATATTACTGGAAATTAGATGATAGCACTTCCAAATACGCAGAGCCCTCGAAATCGACGCTAAAATTGGCTATTATAAAGTAATAGTAGGACACATGTATTAATCATCATATACCTCATAATGAAGTATATTTAAACAAAATGATCCATATGAGAAGAACAATCGCGAGGATTAGTAAACAACTCTTTTTTTTTTTTAATACATTATAATGCTATACAACTTTCAAGTAACACTATAATACTTTAAAAGTATGAGAATATTTATCTGATCTTAAGGAAATATTTACTGCAGACAATAGTAGTATAAGCAAAGGACCAAATTACACATAAAAAAGTGATAACCTCACACATTTTGTAGATTGCATTCGCTTCGAGAGATATGTTACTTAAACATGTAGATGTTTCCGTACTTTTCCATACAATGTTACTTTGACTGATTTTCTTCTGTTCCATTCGAGGTTCATGCCATGACAGTGGTAATTTCTATTTACTAACCAAACAAAAATGCCAAGCACCAGTAACTATACACAGGTTAAGGCCCAGGGTTTGACAAGATATCATATAATCTAACAAATTCTGACATATTAAGAATCATACTTCACCTCTTAACTAAGTCGCATCTAAATAAAGTTATTCTTCAGACATGTATTATGCCCTATAATGGAAAACTACAGTATCTGCAAAATTTTCGAAATTGAGATATGCCACCCATCAGGCTCGTGAAACAATGATACACAAGTTACTGCAGTTTCAGAATGATTCTTCCAAGCTTTCCACGAGTATTTAGGGATTCCCATTTGCAGTGTCCGCAAAATCAGTAGTAAGGCAAGGGGGTATCTACCATTTTTCTCAGTTTTGTATTTTTACAGATACTGAGTCTTCCATTTTAGGGCAGTATTAACCAAAACCGCAATATCATCTAAAGTAATCATGAGAACGCTGCTCATCAAGCAAACCCATTTAACGCCTTCTTCAGGATAAGTAAATATAGAATCGCTATTGCTCAAGAACACAATATCTACGTAAAACAAATCATTATGGAAACGCTACCGCTTAAAACGCAATATTTATTCAGAATCAGTCATTATGAAAGCAAATTATGGAAATGCTAACGCTTAAACCGTAATATGTACTCAGAATCAGTCCTTACGGAAACATTACCGCTGAAGAAAGGAATATCTACTTTAAAATAAGTCATTAAACAAACGCTACCGCTCTAGTATGCAATATCCACTCAAAGTCAGCCATTACGGAAACACTACACTCAAGAACGCAACATCTACCTGAAGCAAGTCATTAAGGAAATACAATGTCTACTCGTATAAATCAATATAGTTACGTACCGCTCAAGAACCCAACGTCTCGTTAAAATCCTGTATAAACACTAACCTTTAAAGTATACAATATCTATTCTGTATAAGCCGATATGGAAAAGCTGTTGCTAAAGAACATGATATATTCTCTAAATAGGGACAAGAAACGCTACCTAATCAATATGGTCAGGTAGGAAAACGTTTTTGCTATGACCGTAATAACATGAAAGCCGTCTCCGTAAAATATGTCAATATGGAAATACTAGTGCACAAGAAACTTAATATCTAGTCATAAATAAGAAAATAAAGAAACGCTACTACTATGGAGCGCCATATGATCATCGGAACCTCAAAATAACTCAACATGGAACAGCTACTTTTCAGGAACCATAAGCATAATATCTACTAAACATAAGTGAATAAGGAAACTCTAGAAATGAAGACCGCAATATCTACTCAAAATGAGTAATTGACAATACTGGCCAAGCAATACCTGGTCTTGTATGCCGACCCTCTCTGCATGGACCCCAGAACAGAAAAAAAAATAAGAGAGAAAAATAGAATTCATTCAACGCAATGCCTCTCGTAGTTCGCTTCTGTTAGCCAAGATATAAAAGATGGATTTCGTATCAAAGAGACCCAGAGTCCCCAGGAAATTGCTTGTATGAATTATAAATCAAGGGAAATAAAAAGATGTAAAATTCCCCTGGACATTCATTTGTAGAATGGATATTTTTCTGTGTATAAGTATGAAGTCATTTGACTCGTATTGATTTAGTAAATTCAGGAATATGGATAAGAAATAATTAATAAATATTCTAACTGACTGTAATAATTTCATGGAAAGCCATTTCTCAACTATTTCCGAGAGACATGAATAACGAATTTATGAAGTGTATTTAGCCATTTCTATAACTAACCGAATTATAAAACGATGCATAACGCATCAGTAATCTATAAAAAAAGACAATAATTCACTGTAGGAAGAATTACTAATAATATCATGAAAAACTATATATATACACACACACACAAATACACACACACACACACACACACACACACACACACACACACATATACATATATATATATATATATATATATATATATATATATATATATATATATATATATATATATATATACATATATAAAAATTTATATATATATATATATATATATATATATATATATATATATATATATA
>NC_089793.1:36411951-36436951 GCF_040412425.1 Macrobrachium rosenbergii | reverse complement strand
ATGAAGTATCTTTTTGCCCTTCAACTCATAATCAGTTTTTATAGTTGCAACGAACGGACGATAGAAATCATTCGTTCCTATTCAAAGGAAATACTTGGAATTTTACAATGAACAAACATTTTAACAGTACCCACTTAGCTACTCTTGCCTTGATTAAAGACAGGCATTTCAGTAATTATTTTCGCAAACAAAGTCCACAACGGAACTCTGATGTTTAAAACGGCCTCAAATAATCTCTGTTGTTATATTTACATACTCGGAACAATGCCGACTTATAAACGTTTACACAACTCATGTAGATGAGCAAATATTGCACCAAGAGAATTCGCAATCAAGGCCCATCTGGGACTCAAGTGTGGCCTAAAAATAATTAACTGATCAGAAGGCCAAATATACGTAAAAAAAACTTTTAAGCTTTTACTATTTGTACAGTTCAAAAACTTGAATATTTCAGTAGTGATATTTGTAAACAAATGGCTAAAGACCTAACTCTGAATGATACGGCTAAAATCTTGGAACATACTAACGATGCCCGCAAACAACGGCCAAAAACAAACCTCTCAGTTCGTTGTATGAATAAAATCTTGAAAACATTTCATTAATCATAAAGGCAAACAAACGGGCCAAGACCCACCTCTGAACACTGGTCTGGCTTTCGAAAAGTCGCCAGCAACCCAACGCCCGCGATAAGAAACGCGAGAGAGCGCAAACAACACCATCCACCAAAACATATCGGAAACGACTGAAAAATGATATGCGAGAGGGGTGGGTGGGTGGGTGGGTGGAGAGAGGGCTATTAGATATTCAGACAATAAGTAAACTATGGTACGGCTGAAGTGGAGAGACAGCCAACAACAGCAGAAGCGTGCGAGGGTAGTGGGGTGGGGAGAGAGGGAGAGAGTGACAGGGGAGACAGCCGCTAAACAATCGAGTCTCCATAACGACCCTCTTCGATGGCCTGACCATCGTTAAATTTGTCAACTGCCCAAACACGTAATTCTCTTGGCGTAGCTGGGCATTGATAACCGGTCCTACTTACTGGTACGGGATAGAATCCCACAGAAGGTGATGATTCTGATTAAATGTAAGTCTGATAGGAAAAAAATAATAAAAGCATGTTTTTAGTGATATATATATATATATATATATATATATATATATATATATATATATATTTTTTTTTTTTTTTTTTTTTTTTTTTTTTCTTCTTCTGGCAGTACTATTTACCCATGATTTTTTCCAGCCGCATTCTTGAATTCGAATTATGTTCCCCTCGATTCCGAGCGACTGGGGGAAGAAATGTCGACGTCGATGCTGATTTCAGCGTTGCCTAATCATCATTGTTATCAGCGTTAAAACCGCTTCGAGGGACCATTCATGAATGACGTCATACATCACGAGGGGAAGGGGGAGGCACGGAAAAGATGGCCGAGGGTGATGACCAACGGAGGGAGGGAAAAGAGAGGGAGAAGGAAGAGGGAGAGAGGGTCACAGGGAGAGGGAGAGAGGGTTACAGGGAGAGGGAGGCAAAATAGGGTGACATTTTGAAAGATTTGAAAAAGGGGAAAAATGCGATTTCGTGACATTGTGTTTTCCGGCATCTTTGCTGTT
Source organism: Macrobrachium rosenbergii (assembly GCF_040412425.1). NCBI lineage: Eukaryota > Metazoa > Arthropoda > Malacostraca > Decapoda > Palaemonidae > Macrobrachium > Macrobrachium rosenbergii. The sequence continues at coordinate 36,435,340 of NC_089793.1, read as the reverse complement.
CATTATATCCGAGTTTGGTGTTGATGCGATTCTCCATACTACCTGTTTTTTTTTTTTTTTTTTGTTTTTTGTTACTCTCTACCTATTACGTTAACAATATGCGACATACGAAAATGCTGAATGAAATATCCTTTCATTCAACTGCACCCGACTTCTGCGTTCATTGTATTGGTATTATCCCCAGCGTATATACTACGGTAGCATTTTTCGCCATTTAATAGTCAAGGTATTTAATATTTAAACAATTATTAAGAATTAGCTTCATTTACATGTCTCTAATCTCCCTAATGGAATATTTCATCTTTTTGACAATCCGCAATTCTTCATTTATATGTACACTAGGTTCTCTTAATTTGAACAACTTCTAAGGAGATTTCTTGTTGATGTAACTGCGTATTTCAATATTGATTTCCGTGGTAATCCGTTATACTATCTTTCATTCACAATATGACTTAAGTTGTTTCAAAAACGAGGGAACTACCTTCATGCGCGCTTGCAATAACTTACAGTACCTCTGTGTAAATACATTACTTTCATTAAACCAATTGAAAACAGCACACGATATTTCGAGGAATTAATAGTTTTCGAGGTTAAGTTATTTACTTCTAAATCAGAGTTTTATGGAATTAATATTTAGGGTTAAGAGACACAAATAACCACATACAGCTCGGGAGGCATCAGCAGTTAGCAATGTTAAAGAACGGGGGAAGAAAGTGATTTGATAAAAACTTAATATTGCGTATCCTTTGGAGATAGGACACCGTCTATTTCTTTCGAGTATGGGCTACATATGGACACTTGGTTTAATTATTACTTGACAATAAAACGGTGTTTATTACTCTATGGTAAGAGCCAGTGCATTAGCTTTCCAGTTTTTCTCTTGCTTTCTTCCGGCCCGGGCTAGATAAGGGCACTGGCATGCCTGTCCCATGGGTCCCCGTCTACTGAAAAGAATAAATCACGGTGAAAAAAATTCGACTCCGAAAAATAAAATGAAAGCACTTTCAGATAAAGGTAATTTTGCCATCTTGTATCCATACACGTTTTCCCATTTATCATAAACACACTTCTTGTAAATTAAAACAACAATATAGAATGGTTATCGAAAAACAAAAAATAAAATGAATAGGCCCCGTCTATACAAAAGAATAAATTACGGTAAAAAAAAAAAAATTCGACTCGGAAAAAAATGAAAACAATTTTAGATACAGTTCATTTTGCCATCTGGTATTCTTGCACTGTTTCTCATTTATCATCTAAACACTTCTTGTAAATGTAAAGCAACAACAGTATAGGATGATTATCAAAAAACCTAAAAACAAAATGAATAGTCCTTGTCCACAGAAAAGATTAAATTACGGTAAAAAATTCGACTCATAAAAATAAAATTATGTTACTTTCAGATAAACTCATTTAGCCATCTTACATTACACTTTATCTTGTTTATCGTGCACACACTTCTTGTAGATGGAAAACAATAACATTATAGAATGACTGTCAAAAGAAAAATGATCAGGTCCCTGTCTATAGAAAATTAATTTTGGTAAAAAATTCGACTCATAAAAAAAAAATTATAACACTTTCAGATAAAGCTAATTTAGCCATCTTGCATTACACTTTTTCTCATTTATCGTATACACACTTCTTGTAAATGTAAAACAACAACATTATAGAATGATTGTAAAAAAAATGAACAGGCCCTTGTCGATAGAAAAGAAGACGGTAAAAAATTCTACACAGAAAAATTAAATTATAACACTTTCAGATAAAGCTCATTTAACCATCTTGAATTATTACGCTTTTTCTCATTCATCATTATGCAAACTTATTGAAACTGCAGAACAACGGCAACAATATATCATGATAATCAGAAAACAAAACAAAAACAAAACATTGTCAACATAAAACAAGGAAAGAAATATCTGACAAGCGTCGTTTGGAATTAAATTTTTTTTTTTTTTTATGTATCTGGAGTATCACCTTCTACGCCTCCCTCTCCCTCTAACCCTCTCTGATCTCCCTGTAGTATTCAGACTGTCTTTCAAAAGTGTCACAAATTTTCCTTTTAGAAAAACAAAACAAAAAAAGTGTCTTTGGAAACACAGTCACACCCGTACACCAAAACATCGAAGCAGCAGACCTATACATAAGTGTCATTTATAAATGACACTCTGTTTGTGCATGCCTACAGCTGTGCGTATTCAAATAAACAAGCGAGTAAACGTGCATGTAGGATTATGTATCTGCAAACAAACATGTACAAGCTGGTACTACAACAGGTGCTGACTCTGTTGTTCCTTCACTGAAACACAAATGGCTAAGCTGCAAGGACGAAAATTGTTGTTATTTTCATCCCATTATACCACTGTTCAGTGGACAGTGCATTTAATAACACATAATGCACAAACACACGCAAAAGCAGATATATATATATATTTATATATATATATATATATATATATATATATATATATATATATATATATATATATATATATATATATATATATATATATATATATATATATATATATATAATACTCAATATATAAACGACAAACAAAAAATTTGGAAAAAATGTACATATAACATTAAAAATTCCACATTCAATAAACTTTTTTAAAGCGTTACAAATTCGGTAATGTTTATTCCCATTTAAGAATAAAAAAATATTATTTAAATATACATTAGCCGTAAAATTATTAGGCATATGTGTTCTTTATATTTAACAACATAGATATCGTCATCATCCCCATGCAAAAAGTGACATGCATACTTAAAAGAATTACAATTGTGCATGCATTTAGGTACAGAAGTGCTTGTGTGCAAGCAGTCTAAGTGCACGTGTATACCTAAAGCAGGTATACACGCATACACTTAAATACCCATTCACGTCAGCAAGCCATAAATGCCTTTCCTTGGATATCTAACAAACATTTATTTAGAATTTTTTTAAATAAAACTTTGTACCAATACCTGAAATTTGTTGTAATATAATTAAACATAGAGAATGGGACATTTTACTAAAGGAGAAGAAATTACCAGAGATTCTGATTTGTATCCGTACTGGCAAAGATGAGACACCAGCTTCACTATGAAGCTAAAAAGATTTATTAAAGATTTATTAAAGAGATATAAATAAACAAACTGATATATATATATATATATATATATATATATATATATATGTATAATATATATATATATATATATATATATATATATATATATATATATATATATATATATATATATATATTATGTATAATGTATATATACACATACACACACACACACACATATATATATATATATATATATATATATATATATATATATATATATATATATATATATATATATATATATATATATATATATATATATATATGTGTGTGCCTACAAACATTCGTACATTCATACATACATATATACATACAATCCTTATGACGTACATAAACAAACCACCTTCACTGAAAGGTGGGGACTCGTGTCGGACCTAATCCGGACGAGTATACCTTAAGCCGTCACCCCGTGCAGACGCGTTTCCCTGAAGATAATCTCATTATCACAAATCTCATTATCAGCGACTAAGCAAGATCGTCTCATCAAAGATTTCATTATCAACGACTAAGTAAGATCGTCTCATCATAGATTTCATTATCAGCGAGTAAACAAGATCGTCTCATCATAGATTTCATTATCAGCGACTAAGTAAGATCGTCTCATCAAAGATTTCATCATTAATGAATAAGTAAGATCGTCTCATCAAAGATTTCATTATTAATGAATAAGTAAGATCGTCTCATCATAGATTTCATTATCAGCGACTAAGCAAGATCGTCTCATCATAGACTTCATTGTCAGCGACTAGGCAAGATCGTCTCATCATAGACTTCATTATCAGTGACTAAGTAAGGTCTTCTCATCAAAGCTTTTTTTACCAATGAGTAAACAAGATCGTCTCATCGTAGATTTCATTATCAACGACTAAGCAAGATCATCTCATCATAGATTTCATTATCAACGACTCAGCAAGATCGTCTCATCAAAGATTTCATTACCAACGAATAAGCAAGATCATTGCGTCAAACATTTCATTATCAGCGACTAAGTAAGATCGTCTCATCAAAGATTTCATTACCAATGAGTAAGCAAGATCATCTCATCATAGATTTCATTATCAGCGACTAAGTAAGGTCGTCTCATTAAAGATTTCATTATCAACGAGTAAGGAAGATCGTCTCATCAAAGATTTCATTATCAGCGACCTAACAAGATACTGTCATCGTAGATTTCATTGCCAATGAGTAAGCAAGACTAATTCATTATCAACGACCGTGAAAGATGAATGCCTTATCAACGATTAGGCCAGATAATCCCATCAATGATCTCCTTATTGGCGACTGAGCAAGATAATCTCATAAAAATCTCCTCACCAGTCTCATCAATGATCTCATCAGCGACTTGAGCAAGTTAGTCTCATAACTGACCTCCTCTTCGGCGACTGAGCAAGACAGTCTCATCAATGATCTCATCGACGACTGAGCAAGACAGTACTGAGCAAGACAGCCTCATCAATGATCTCCTCATCGGCGACTGAGCTAGATAGTCTCATCAATGATCTCTTCAGCGACTAAGCAAGATAATCACATTTTTAATATACTAAAGTTCAATAACCTTATTGTCAACCGTCTCCTCATTAACGGCGAGAGGTAAAATGCCACAGCAATGTTTTGTTTTAATTTTTTTTTTATTCTTTTACATTTATTTTTTTCACTTTCAGGTGCAGATCAGTTGGTGAGGTCAATAAAAATGCATAAAAAATCATAATTTTTTTTTTAAAGATTATTAAGGAAATTTATGTGGGTATAAATGAATATAAGTGAGTCGAGTATCTTTCCAACAAAACTAATAAATAATTAGATACTTGCTTAACATGTTGATCAGAAAACAACAACAATATTATTAAGCAAATCGATCTTACAAGAAAATATTCCATCTAGCAAAAATTCACTGTAGTAGTTTGTTTCGTTATACAACTAGATGAAACATTTTTCGATAGAAACGGTTCCGGATACCCGAAAATTTGACAGTTTATCAAAGAGCAAATTACCGAAATGCTTTATTATCAAGAGAAATAATGATATGTAAGCATTATCCCATTATCGTACAGATCATCATAGCTACTACAGTACTACAACCGTATTTTACACCATAAACGCGAAAAGCCTTAACATTTGGTTAAGAACAAGAGTGTTAAATATAAATATAAGAAAATTACCCTTATTTACTTTGAGAAAGTCTTGACGTCATCAATAAGGCTACTTCAAAAAAAAATTAATCTATTTTCGCTGGTCTGAAAACCCGTATTGATCGTCAGAATATTAGATCCTTATATTGTAAATTATGATCTGAATACAGTGCTACAACCCTGTAAGATTACCTGACTACTCCGTCAAAAATATAACTGTATGAAAGTTCTATCATCTGTTTTATTTTCACGTAGGAAAACATTTCTGCTTCTCTTTCTGTGTTTGTGGGAATTTACCAGAATATAGTTTATGCTTAGTACTTGGACAGACAAACAAGGGGGAATGCGTATATGTATATCCTGATTGTCTCACGTTGTCGCAATGCATGTACGATTTCTGGAGTGATTACACATTCAAGCTCGCATAATGATGTGACATACTTGATGGGAATAACGTGTGTGTGTGTGTGTGTGTTTGTGTGTGAATACATATACACACATATATATATATGTATATATGTATGTATATATATATATATATATATATATATATATATATATATATATATATATATATATATATATATATATATATATATATATATATATATATATTTATATCACTGTAAAATGTATATCTGGTAATATATATATACATATACACACATATATATATATATATATATATATATATATATATATATATATATATATATATATATATATATATATATATATATATATATATGTATATTGCTTAACAACTATGACAGTCACTGTCAAAATGTAGCTGTCTGGTAACATATAATTTTGACAAAGGTAATTTGAAGAGCTATCTTTTTTTATGTAAAAATGAGACTTCATCTTCAGAACGTTGCTCGCTTCAGAGCCCTCTGATAACCATTTCTTGTGTATGTTCGACGGAAAGGATAAGCAATGCAACTTTGAATTAGAATGAAGAAGGTCTCATGCATTTTATTTACAATGCTTCTTAACTCATGAGGTCAGGCAACCATTATCATAATAGATCACGTATACACAAACTCTCTCTTTGTCTATTTATATTTGTGTGTGTGTATATATGTGTGTATATATATATATATATATATATATATATATATATATATATATATATATATATATATACATACATAGATAAAGAGGAATTTGCGTATGTAGGATCTCAACATACGATGATAGTTTCCTGACCTCATGAGTTAAGAAGCAATTTAATTAAAATGCATGACATCTTCATCATGCAAATTCAAAGTTGCACTGCCTACCCATTCCGTCGAATATACACCAGAAATATTTATCAGAGGGATTTAAAGCGAGCAAAGTTAAGATGAAGCCTCATTTTTATATAGAAAAAAAAAAATCGCTATTCCCAGTGCCCTGATATAAACAATATATTGCCAGACCGGTACATTTTAGAATGACAGTCATATTTGCCAAGTAATATTTTGAAAAAGATGCATCATTTCTACGTGACCTTTACGTGAAAACACGTCGCTATCCACAGATCTGACCGGCGTTACCAGATAGTTACTTGTCACCGTAACTACATCACAATTGCTAAGTCAAAATGGTATCTTTTAGTTCTGATTTCGATGAGCTTTTCCGATGTATTGTCATTTTTCTAATGCCATCTAAACACGCGCCTAAACCGGATTATGTTTACGAAAATTTTTACTGGGAATCTTGCTGTTAACCCGTGTCGCAGGTATCATCCATGTCGCAAACAGGTTGAAAAAAATCAACTACCGTAAGTGGAGAACAAATCTCTGGCCAACGCTAGATAATTTAATAAAGAGCTGGTTAAAACTACCAATAAATCACTGACAAGTCGGTGACTTGTATTCAACATGTTTGTGATGTGTGGACGATGAGATGGCGATTTGTGTTCACAAATTGGTTTACTGTAGCTTGGACGCACCCTAATATCCTTTTCTAGCCTCAAAAAAATTAAAAAGAGAAAAAACAAATAAAAAATGCGGCGAAAACTTCCAGAGCAACTCGAGTCCTGTACATTGTATAATGGTGTATGAAAATCAAACGGCCCATGAAACCCAGTCGCTGCCCATGAAAATTTCAGCCACACGGCTCGGTGGTGGCCTGTGTTGTTGGCACTCACAGCAGTGGGCAGCACGATCATCACACACTTTAACCTTAAATAAAATAAAATCTGCAAGGCTGGGGCTACAATTTGGTATGTTTGATGTTTGGAGGGGTGGCTGATCAACATACCAATTTGCAGCCCTCTGGCCTCAGTAGTTTTTAATATCTGAGGGCGGACAGAAAAAGTAAGGACGGACAGACAAATAGCCACCTCAATAGCTTTCATTTACAGAAAACTAAAAAAACGAAGAATAAACCCCATTCGCGAAGGGAAGGATAGATACGCGGAGGATATAGTTGTGTTACAACCGAATTTCACGAAGGCCATTGTTTGCCTCAATACCACCAGTTTATTGTAAACAGTTAGTTAATCAGATCCTGATTAGAATTCATTCGGTCAGTTGGAAATTCCAACTATGAGAGACTTCCTGTATGAAAATCTTGCTATTAGAAAATTACAACGTGAAAATACTGCTATTACAAAATTGCAATAGGAAATTCTGCAATTACAAAATTACAGAATGAAAATCTGGCTGTTTAGAACATTCCAGTAAGTAAATGCAGCAATTACAAAATTACAGGATCCTGTCATTAGAAAACCACATCACGGAAATTTTGCAATTAGAAAGTAACATAACAAATATCCTGCAATAAGAGAATTACAATGGAAAAATCCTGAAATAAAAAAATATTCTAATAACCTTGCTGTGAGAAAATTAAATTATAAAAATCCTGAAATAAAGAAATTCAGAATGAAAAGTCAGCTATTACAAGACTGCAGCGTAAAACTGCTATTACAGAATTACCGTAAGAAAATCTTACAATTTGAAAATATATAAACGTTACATGTATATCCTTGCTCTGTTTGAAAAACTGTTGAAATATCATGTGCAAGGTGCTGAATATAATTTGCTTTAAGCAATCGAAAGCTTTTTACGCATGAAGAAAATGTCAGCCTACATCATCAGAGAGTGACGAGTTTGGTGTAAAACTGATCAAAGACAAAGGTTTTTTTGTGCATTCTTGTCTCCGTATCATTTTCATGAAAGGAGTGAAATGAGGAGTATGAGAAAGGACTTTAGGCGTAGGTGCAATTTTCAGTGATCAAAAATTGGTTAGAAGTGGTGTGTGGAATGTCTGATGTTTGTGAATGATATTGTATCTACTGGAGATGGTCAAAAGAAATTACATAAGTTAATGAAAGGTTTTGAAAGATGGAGAAATTTGATTGTAAACGTAAACAAGAATGAGGAAAAAAAAAAGAAGATGGAGCACTGAACATTAATATGGATTGCAGAAGAATGGTGGCAGTTGATTCGTACAGGTATCTGAGAGTAAATACAATGAATCATAGTAGAATGAAGGAAGGCGTAAATCACAGAACAGGTGAAGCGAAGAAGGCATTGGATAAACGGAGGCCAGGAAGATGGACCAAAAGGTAATGCCATTTTTTCATGATAATAAAGCATGCATTACACCATGTTGATAGGAGAGTAATAGGACTGGCGAAAAGTGGATTTGAAACAAGGGTGTATTATGCTCACATGGCTGTTTGACAGTTATACCAATGGAGTGAAATGAGTAGTTATAAACAAAGACATTAGTTGTTCATGAAAAATTAAGGGATGAAAAATGGGTCGTGAATGGGATAAATGTTATATGGATGGTGGATGAGTGGAAATAGATGACTGGTTCACATATTTGGCAGTGAATGTAATGGATGATTGTAAAATGAGAGAGAAGGTAAATCACAGAATGAGAGGTAGCTGATTAATAGAGACTAGGGAGATAGACCAATCGCTGTTATCACAGACAGCAGAAGAATGGGAGTGGTTGATTCATACAGGTATTTGGAAGTAAATGTAATAGATGATGGCAGGATGAAGGAGGAGATAAGACATTTTAACTATGCAAAGACAGAGGGATGTATGCAAAAACATATGGAGGATAATTGGAATATCTATGGAAGCAGGGGTAGGGATGCTGAAAGAGGTTGTTGATCTAACTCTCCTTAATGAAAATGAAGTGCGGATGGTTGGTTAATGCAGATGAAGAGGAAACGCTGAAGCTTTTGAGATGAACTGTGGAATGATATAGGTAACGCATCCAGAAATTAAAGAATAAGAAATGTGAATGTATGTAGACACTGAAAAAATGTTAGCACAGGTGAGAGAATCGATCCAAGTTGCCTGGATTTGGTTTGGCCACTCAGCAAGAATGGAGGAATCAGAATATGTGATTTAGGCATAAAGCCAAGCACTGGGACCCATTGGATCATTCAGCGCTATGATAAGAATGAATGAAAAGGGAAATGATATAAATAATGATTTTATAATAAACATTCTAAGGTCAATGTTATAAAAAGCTAAAATGGAAGAGATATAACTTCTCATGGAATTAAAACTGCCAAAAATAAGATAAAAAAGACATATCTATATAAAATGATAAGATATTTTCATAAAAACCGCAAGCCTTTAAAAAACTCATTACAGGGCCAACATCAATTTTGTCTCCAAAATTTCAGTCATGGCTTTACCATGTAGATGGTACATCCGCCTCTCATTAGCATACCTGGTGCAGTGAACTAGAATTTGGTCAAAAGAATGGAGGAAAACAGGTTGGTGAAGAGAGTATATTAATTCTTAAATATTAGGAAGGAGGAGAAGTCTTAGAAAGTGCTGGATTTACGGAATGGACAAGGTACTAAAAAGGACAGGCCTTAACATCTAGGAAACGCGAGTTGTTTTGTAAGGCAGAAGTGAACAGATTTATGTTTATTGTGTAGTTGGAAGCAATTCAGATGAACCACTTGTGTAGATGTAAGAAGCAGCTAATGTGGAGTTTTTCTGCACAAAGAGTTAATCTGTGAATTAGCAGTTACAGTGTCTATGTCATTATGACTAATGTCTTCTTTTACTTGATTCACCAATGATAAGGGAAACGCTCTACACACACACACACACACACACACACACACACACACACACACACACACATATATATATATATATATATATATATATATATATATATATATATATATATATATATATATGTATGTATATATATATAAATATATATATATATATATATATATATATATATATATATATATATATATATATATATATATACACACACATATATATATATATATATATATATATATATATATATATATATATATATATATATATATATATATATAGATATATATATATATATATATATATATATATATATATATATATATATATATATATATATATATGTGTGTGTGTGTGTGTGTAGAGCGTTTCCCTTATCATGGGTGAATCAAGTAAAAGAAGACATTAGTCATAATGACATACACTGTAACTACTAATTCACAGATTAACTCTTTGTGCAGAAAAATTCTACATTAGCTGCTTATTACATCTACAAGTGTTCGTCTGAATTGTTTGAACTACGCAATAAACAAGTCTGTACTTTCTGCCTTACAAAACAACTCGCGTTTCCTAGATGTTAAGGCCTGTCCTTTTTAGTACCTTGTCCATTCCGTAAACCCAGCACTTTCTAAGACTTCTCCTCCTTCCTAATATTCTAAGAATATGTACTCTCTTCAACAACCTGTTTTCCTCCATTCTTTTGAGCACATTCTCTACTCACTGCACCAGGTTTGCTAATGAGGAGGGTGACACCCATCTGGATGGTAAAATCATACACTGAAAAATTTTGGGAGGCAGAATGCTGTTATGGGCTGAGTTGATTTCTTAAGGCTTGCGGTTTTTATGAAAAATATCTTATTTTATATGTGATGTCTTTTATCTTATTTTTTGGAAGTTTTAACTCATTGGAAATTATATCTCTTCCATTTTGTGTGTGTGTGATTGTGTGTATCAATAATTAAATAATATTTTCTGAATTCACATTGACATGAAGTATATTATTATTGATAGGCAGACAATTGTTTATATAGCTTCTTCATGATTAGTTAGCATCTATGAAATTAATCGAAAACTGTGTTCAACGTTAGCTTCATAATCTTCCTCTCCACTCGCACAATGTCGCCGAATCAGAATGCCGATTCAGAGGGCGGTGCAGTTTTGCACGCCTATAACCAGCGTATGGTAAAAACAATTTTATTTTTCGTCTTTCATATGCAAACATATCTAAAATCATAATCAAAATTACGGCTACTTAGTTACTTTAGACGACTTAATAAAGTAGAATTTCAAATCCAAAGATGTCATTTTTCACGGCCTGAAAACACCTATGTGGTTAACCTTACCTGTAGACCAAATTAGTTCATTGTTAGATATAATTTCGCTGTGTTTCATTTCCCGAAAAAAGACAACATTTCCATAATCCTATTAATAATGATTTCAACATCAAAAATACAATTTATACTTAAACTCTGTCCTTGACCGGCTGCACGAAATTAGGAGTATTAAAATAAATTCGGATAATACATATTTGAATAGCCGAAGAAAACTAAACTGTTTATAATCCTGAAAATATGAGTATTTTGTTACTTGAAAAATGACAACTTTATGGCTTGTCGTCCCAATGTTTTTATGATATATCTACACCTTGCTGTTATATTTCATATCACAATAAATATAATCAAGGTTGTGAAAATTAACACCATTCCAGTTAACAAAAATAGGTCAATATCCAAAAAAAAACTATAAGATTTTGTTTTCATTAATTACCACCTGTACCACACAATCACAGAAGGTATGCCAGTTTTCCACAACATTGACATAAAATAAAATCACCAATTTTAACATAAATTCGGTTACATAATAATGAATCTCATTTCTCTTTCTTTAGTATCACATTTGCTCATGAAACGAATACTGCGCTTAACACATAAAATCGGATGATGTATTTATTTTCATTATCTACGACCACACAATGACGAGAAATACACTGGCATTACAGTAGTCCATAAATTACCTCCGATCGCACAATGATGAGGAATTCTTTGGCATAACCCTCACTTATGTCATGAATAATGATTTCCACGCACAGACAACGAAGATGAAGTCTCTCATCACCTATGGCCACAGAATGATCAGAAATTCACCAATTTCAGTAACATCAATACGGTTACATAATAATAACCTACTCCACATGGCTGTCACTAAAAATCATCATCTTTGACAATAAAGATTTCTCACTTAGATGACTATACCAATTTAAAACCCTACATCCCGAAAATAGACACATATTTAATACCACTGCCAGGTTAAGTATATCTTAGTTTAACCAGACCACTGAGCTGATTAACAGCTCTCCTAGGGCTGGCCCGAAGGATTAGACTTATTTTACGCAAACTAAATTAGGATAGTTTATGGCATTAATGTGAGAGAATAGGACAGGGTGAGGAAGATGGCTTACAGAATGAATAGAAAATTAAGTGCACAGGAAATCAGACAAATTGGGGCAGCCCAAATGCCAGTACGAAATTATGTAATCTCCACTAACAACGACATTTCCTGTCCTGCAATTCGAAAGGTGCATATTATTACCCTCACACAGTATGCATGATCATCAAAGTGATAGTCAAGCATTTTTATGCTTTCTAGCTATGAGCTAAAATGATTAATGCAGAATTTCATACTCTAAGAAAAAAACCTGGAAAATGAGTACAGATTTTATCCTGAAACAAAAACAGGAGAATCATTAGCAAATATTTTCACAGTTTAAAGCAGACACGTTTTCCTTTAATTTACCTAAAAAGAACGATCGCATCATTCACATTCATGAGGTAAACACAATTTAATTCCCTTCAAATTATACTGAAAATGAAGCACTCATTTTTGAGCCTTCAATGAAGAACGCAATATCTGTCATACACAGTTTTTTATTATCTCATATCCAGATTATAGCAAGATTTTTCATAAAATCTATATAAATTTATGATAATTTTCTATGTGTTAAATGTTGACATTTTTAGGATAAAGGACACCATTCACTAACTTTAATATAATTTATGCTGTAAAATAAAACATCTTTTTTATACCATAACTCATATACAATTAAGTTATTACCTGTAGTTAAGGTATGTAACTTCATAACGCTGATAACGGTGAAGATATGAGCATCATTCGCATTGTATGTCATGCGTCGTAATTAGATTTTTCACATTATCGCATTTATAAATTGACGCCATCTATCACATCGAGACAACATTATTAAAAAAAGAAATATAGAAAATAACAGGTGCTGATCATATCATTACCCTCATACACGAGGATTTTAACCCCCAGAACAGAAAATCGAATATATTTTCCTGTATAAAGTAACATATGAATTTTCATCAGCTTAATAAAAATCTAAAAAATATATAAAGTTATGGGTTACACTAAGATTATGTCTTCATAAACTTATTTGTTTAAATTTCCACGGCGATAAAGACCTTGGGAGATGGTTATGAATAATTTCACTGCATGATTATAACATTCATTCTTAGCTGGTACTTCAAACTTACAATATGTTCCACATTTTAATTAAATTAAAAAAATGACCATGAATTAATAAACAGTGTATCATTCAAGTTAATCAGCATTGGATGTTAATTCCTATTATTCCTTTCCAGTGATGTCATTTACAACCTAGACATTTTCTCTTGTAAGTCTAATTACTAACTGAATAAATTTAATACTGTCCAGTTAGCAATTAGACTTTCTAGAAGAAAATGCCTAGCTTGTATATGACGTCACTGGAAAGGAATACAACCAGTGGAAGGTTTTGTAAGCTTGAAATACCAGCCAAGAATGAATGTTTACAAACGTTCAGTAAAATTATCATCAACTATTGTCTTTATCTCCATGAAAATTTATTGGGATGAGTTTATGAAGACATAATCTTCTTGTAGTCCTTAAATAAATTCTTATCTATTTAAGATTTTCATTAAGTAGATGTAAATTCATGCGTTGTTTTAGGTAGGTGATAGAAATAAATAAGATTTTCTGTTTCGGGGGGTAGGGGGCGTAAATCCCCTCATATGGAGGTAATGATACAATCGGCTCTTGTTATTTTCCATACTTTTTTAAGTACTGTATTCATGACATGATAGATCCAGTCACTTTATATATGCGATCATGTGGAGAAAAAAAAATCTCATTTACGACACATGACATAATTTGTAAATAGTGCCCATGTCTTCCCGGTTATTACCGTTATGAAGTCACATCTTAATCGCCTGTAATAACTTAATGTGTTACGGTATAAAAGACTGTTTGCTTTTACAACATAAGGTTTTTTAATGCTCTCTGTTTTCTTGCAATGAAAAAAGAATATCCTAAGGACGATTTAGAAACCCACTTCAGGAAGATATTAATTACCATATTGTACATATATAAACACACAAGCAACCATATCTTTTCCGTACAATACGAAATACCAAAATTTAGCCTCATGCACTGCTTTTCACAATATGCCGAGACTGTCCACCATTTGGGAAGGTAATTAATTCACGAAAATTCTATAATTTTTTTATATAAAAACTGCATTTGGAAATATCAGTTACCGAATAAGGTCACATTTCATATACTCAACTTCGTTATGAACATCATAACCAGCATCAGAGTTAGTGAAAACCTTATTCAGGAATTTCATTAGCCTTTTCATTTTTAGAAATATCTTTTACCTTTAGATTAGGAGCCCCATGAAACGTTATAATACCTGTCATGCACAAAGCATTTTAATACTGTGAACGATACGACGCACCCCATGACCTTTTTGTTCCCAACATCCCGGATATCACCACAAATTATAAACATATTGGAATAATATAAGCGCTGTCATAAATGTTCTCATTTACGTCATAATATTCATATAATTCACTCGTTTGAAAACGGTTCTGTTTTGTATAATAAGGGAATTATTATTCAAAAATACTCTTGAAATGTCAGACTATGATCCAGTATATTACTACAGGCGTATTTAAAAAAATTTTGAAAATTTTGACCGTTGTCGTCAGCGTAGTATATAAAAATGCCAAAACTAATTCACTGACTGGTTGTGTAAAATCGTTTTGCAAGTAATTGATAAT
Organism: Macrobrachium rosenbergii; assembly: GCF_040412425.1. Lineage (NCBI taxonomy): Eukaryota > Metazoa > Arthropoda > Malacostraca > Decapoda > Palaemonidae > Macrobrachium > Macrobrachium rosenbergii. Next base: position 36,419,924 of record NC_089793.1, on the reverse strand, counting down.
GCATGAGGATGTAGTAAATGGAAAGACTCAATCACATTTCCTTGATATCAGATTCCTGACCTCTTTTGTCTATGTATCAAATAATTAACATGTCTTGAATTAACGCCTTTGTGAAAAAAATTACTAAGCTTACGTAATTACTAACTTTACGTTGGAGTAATAAAGACATTGTTTATGCTTTACTAAAATGTTTCGTAATTAAAGGCCCTTCTTTATAATTTAATCATTTGCTAATGCTAAATCTGAATCCAAACCTTTGCATGCTATATAATACCATTGTCTTAATTCCAATACTCTGCATATTAATTATTAACACTGGATCTGAATCAAGGACTTTTAGGTTTATATTATTCATATTAGCGTGAAATCAAATACTTTGCATTTTATTTAATAATAACCTTAGTTTTGCATCAAAGACGGGCCAAGCAATTTAGTAACGATAATCTTGACTTGAACTCAGACTGCGTGTCTCGAATAAAAACATGCAAAGGTAATACCATTAGCGCATTAAACATAACTTTGCATTTCATTTATTAACGTAAGTTTTGAGATAAAATCTTGATAAACAAGTTGTAAACGCACGTTTTTAAATGAAGTCATTTTACTTCTTTATATGATCTGAAAAAATGGGGACATTCTTGAAAGAGAACGTATTAGTCTCGCTAGTTTTATGACTTTGTGACTTGTCATTACCGTTTTCCAAAGAACGGAGACACCAGTCAAAAGAATAAGCTTCGATATTTAGCCTCAAAAATGTTTCCTGAGCTTGGTGTAGATACAGCGAATCTGAATTCAGTGCCTTTATCTTCACCTATACAATGATGAACAATTCTTTAGCATCACATTTGCTCACGAAACGGATACTGCGCTTAACACATAAAATAAGATGATGTATTTATCTTCATTATCTACGACCTCACAATGACGAGAAATACACTGGCATTACAGTAGTCCATAAATTACCTCCAGTCGCACAATGATGAGGAATTCTTTGGCACAACAACCCTCACTTATGTCATGAATAATGATTTTGACGCACAGACAATGAAGATTAATTCACTTTCATTACCTATAACCATAGAATGATCAGAAATTCATTTGCATTATTTTCGTTCAAACAATGAAGAAGAATTCCTTGTCTTTCCTACTGATACAATGAAGAGGAATTTGCTGCCATTACCTACTAACAATGGTACGGAATTCATTGTCATCACCTTCATTCAAGCAATGAATACTGAGCTTGACCTACCAATAATAAAAATAAATTCAGAGACCTTATCTATGACCACACAATCATCAATTCCATGGCGTTGCCTTCGTCTATGCAATGATAAGAATTCAGTGTCGTTGACTATGACCATACAATGAAGGTGAATTCACTGTCATTACCTACACCGGCATAATGATAAGGAATTCATTTTCATCACTTATTACCAGGAAGTGATAAAAACTCACTGGCATAATTTTCGTTCACACAATGTAGAAGAATTCACTGTCTTTCCTATACCAATAAAATGAAGAGGAATTTACTGTCGTTATCTAAAAACAATCATAAGGAATACATTGTCATCACTTTCATTCAAGAAAATGCATACTGAGCTTGACATTTCATGGTATCTCCTTCGTCTATGCAGTGAAGAAGAATTAGTTGTCTTTACCTACGGCCATACAATGAAGATGAATCCACTGTTATTATTTACACTGACATAATGATGAGGAATTCTTTGTAATCACCTTTGCTCATGCTATGGATACTAATTTTGGCACACAAAAAGTGAAGCTGAATTTAATCTCACTACCTGCGACCACACAATGATGAGCAAAACACTTGCACTGCTTCCGTCCATACAGTAAAGAAGAATTAACTGTTTTTACGGACGCCTATGCAGTGAAAAAGAATTCAGTCAATACCTTCAGTCATACAATGCGCACTGAGCACCATGAACATACAATGAAGATAATTTCACTGTCATTACCGACGACCAAAAAATGATAGGAAATTAGCTGGAATTGCATTACTATACAATGACATTATGACCATACAGGGAGGATGAATTTACTGCCCACACACACATATACACACACAATAATAATGAATTCATTATTATCAATGCCCATACATTGAGCACTGAGCTCCATGCGCACATGCATTGAAGATGAATTCACTGGCATTAATTCTGTGATAAAAAAATGATGAGAAATTCAATGGCATCACTTTCGCTCATAAAAGATTAGATTTCACTGTCTATTCTTATGCCCATATAATGAAAAGATATTCGCTGCCATTACCCGGATTCATACAGTGATAAAAAAATTCATTGTTATCACCTTTGTCCATACGATGAAAAATAATTCACTGACGGTGCCTACACCCATAATACTAAGTGGAATTAACTGTCATTACCTATCCCAGTGAATGAAAATATGCGCAGTCATTACCTAGCGTTGTGCAATGAATAAGATTCACTGTAATTGTCAACTTCCATACCATGAACATGAATCAAGTTATTAACTGAGGCTATAAAATGTAGAAATTTACTGCCTTTATATATACCCAGACAGTAAAAACAATTTCAGTCTATAAAAAAATTACAAACAGTGAGAATGACAATACTGTCTTCATCAGTGCTCATACAATAAACAAGTATTTACATAATGTTATTATCATCACCCATACATTGAAGATAAATCTTACTATCATCAAAAGCGCCCAGACAGATAAGTTAAAATGACTGTGAATATCAGCATTCATACGCTGAAATCGGTTATATCAACCTCAAAACAAGGAAGACAGATTCACGCTCATTACCTAATTACACGTAATTAAAATGAATTCAGCGCCATTACATTGATTTTCCTATTATTATCGACGCATTTAAAATGCAAATACATTCACCGTCATTTCCTTTACAATAGAAATGAGTTAATTGCTACGGAATATTATTGTGTCCAACAATTTAAGCCAAAACATTTAATATCATGACAGTTCTTTTTTTTTTTTTTGTATGTTATATCAGGGGTATCTTTAAAATAAAGGAGGCTAAATATTTTGGGAAAATAAAACTCTAAAACACTGGAGACAATATAACTAGAGGCTAACCCAAAAATAAGGCTGAAGAGCCTGAAATAAAAGGACTTTCACGTTCTGATCAAAATATCATTAGGTCACATCACATCACTTTCTATAGAATATAACTTTACATTCTATAAGATAACGGTAAAAGGAAAAGAATTATATTATCATATTAACCTAGTAATAAATGACTTATATGATGGCAATTCTCTTACCTCTCTAAAGTTATATGTATTTTTACCTTGCTGTCAATTACACGACACACATTTACAATTGTCTTGGAACAAGCTTTAGAATTATTACAAGCTACAAATGGCAAGAGGTGCAGATATCTCAGTAATACGACATCTGTCTCTAAATGCAAATATCAGATGGCAAAGGGCTTCAAATGTCATATCTAATTTCATTAATAAAGAACTTGGGAAGTTAGTATTCATTTTCTATCTGCACAAGTATTTTTACATTGGTCTCATTTACATTAAGTACTTGGTAAGTGGTATTTATTTTTTCTCTCCACAGAGATATTTTCACATTGGTCTCAATTACATTAAATACACGAACAATTATGGGAACACAAAACAGCGTTATCATTATAAGCTAAAAGTGACTAACAAGCCTTTGAGAGAATTGTGCTGTATTATCCGGAACAAAACGTGTACGAACATCTTTCACAAAACTTTAGAATTTATATATTCATTACATGGATAAAAGGCAGACTTTCAAATAATCTATAAAAAATACATATCTATTTAGTTATCAAGTCTCAATTTCCATAGTTAGAATCTACAAAAATATATCTATTAAGTTATCAAGTCTAAATTTCCATAGTTGCGGAAGTGCTCATTAAATAAAGACTTGTTTATATAGTGTAATTATCGTCGTCCATACATTGAAGATAAATTTACTATCATCATAAGCATCCAGACAGTTGAGCTAAACTTATTGGTAACATCGACATTCACACAACGAAGTAAGATTAGTTCTCATTACCTATTAGCACTTGCTTAACATGAATTCAATGTCGCTACACTGATCTTCCAATAATTGTCGAGACATCTCGAATGCATATAAATCACTGTCATTTTTTTACCGATAAAATAAATATGAGTTCATGTTACCGTATAAAGTGTTCTTACGGCCACAGAATATTATTTTGTATCAACTGATTTAAGCTAAAAAAAAGTTCATTTTACTGGCATTTTTTTTTATGTCCTTATTAGAGTTATTTTTAAAACAAAGGGAGCAAAATAATTTGATAAGATAAGATAAAACTTTAAATCGCTGAGATGGAACAAGGTACACAAATCACAATCTTACAATATAATTAGAGATTTTCCCAAATATTTGGTTTAGCTTAAAGAGCAGGAAAAAAAAAAATGGCTTTCCACTTCCGATCAAAATATCATTAGGACAATTCATCAGTTTTTTACAGACTATGACAAGTTTCTATCCTATAAAGCCAACAGAAAAAGAAAAAAAACTTATATAATGAATAACTTACGTTACTGCAACTCTCTTACCTGTCTACGGATGTAAGTATGTTGACCTTCGTGTAAAAAACATGACATGTATTTACAATTACCTGAGAACAAACTATAGTAATAGTAAAAGATACTAACGGCAAGAAGGGTAGATAATTCAAGAGACAGATATAGCTCTAATCATTGATGCTTACAGCAGTGTTAAAGGACTTACAGTGTCGCATTAATTACAGTGATACATAATTTGGGCAGTGGTGTCTATTTTTATCTTTCCACAAAAGTATTTTCACTTTCGCCTCAATTACTTTGCGTATATTTACAATTACCAGAAAATAAAACAAGCATAACTATAAGCTTCAAGTGAACAAAGAGGCCTTTTCGAGCATTTATATTTCATATTTCAAAACAAAAACGTGTATTAGTTAAGATCATCTCGCACAAAAATTCCGGATTCAAGTTTCTTCAGACATATAAACTGCAGACCTTCCAAGAATCTACAAAATATATCCATTAAAATATCAAATCTAAATTGCCATAGTTGTGGACAAGGGAAATCAAATTACGTGTTCATCGCGAATGGGACGCATTTAAAATTTAATTTTTATATTAATTTCCAATCACAATAAAAGAAAATATGCCCTATTCATCCTTCATAAACGACTCCAAGTGCCGGGCAATATGAAATACTCCGTAGTGTTGTATACTAAAACTTTACAATGACGGCCATCACGACGCAGAACCTGGAGCCTTCCTACGCTATTTACAGTGACATGAAACAGGAAGTCTAATTGTCCTGATGGTGACAGTCATAATGCCATATACCTTAAAGCATTCTTATGAGGTTTATAACATCCCTACAGTAATAAGTCTACTGTAAATGTCATGAAGGGAACTTAATCTTCGGAGGCTCTCGATAGCGGTTACAGTCATCAAAAAAACGGCGTATCTAGTTGCCGTAAGAAACTGCATTTAAAGACCTGCACAACTCCATGATATTAACTTTTAATCATGGCGGACAGAACGATAAAAACTTAGCCCGTGTTGCACTTATACTCTTCATATTATGGAGAAGAAGGACGTGTATCTTATAACATTCTCGGGTGGTTTGTGAAGAAAGGACTTGCGCAACCCATTAGGTCATCTTGATTCTGTTTACAAATATGAAGACAATGACATATCTTCATTTCAACCCTAACACAATGAACTGTATGTTTATGGTCCTTTAAAAATAATCAGATTAGCGCATAGATACGATTCTATAGTGCGTCTGTTCTATTTCATCAATATTAGCGCATAGATACGATTCTATAGTGCGTCTGTTCTATTTCATCAATACCTGTCAAATATGCGGTTCAAAAATCAAATGGCGAGAGACTACATTTGCGCATCAGGAGAATGACCTCCATGGAAAATGACACGGATATGTCATTATTCAGCATTAGGGGAGTCGAATGAACACATTCGGGTTTCAGTAATACCAGTAAACCAAATGACTGCATTAGGTTAACGAACGCCACGTAACATATGTCATAAGTCAGAATTTGCATGTGGTTCAAAATCTGCTTTCCCCATTAAAACTCCCTTGGGGCAGGTTACCAAATGCGTTATCGAAGTTGGGCCTAAAGAAAGGATTAAAAAAGGAGAGCGAGAGAGACTCAGTATGACATACTCTATGTCTATAAAGAGGCGTCTACCAACAATTCTCTGAGAGATGGAAACAAATAAGGATGAAGTAGATAAAACAACAGGGAGATAATCCAGGACTTGGATGAAGAAAGAAAATAAAAATGACTAATGAATTATGAAAACACACGGGAATGGAGACACAAACAAGGGAAAGAGAGACGGATACACATAAGAATGAAGAAGTAAAGAAGACACAAGAAGACAATTTACAACTTATGTGAGAAAAAAGAAAATGAAAATGACTAATCAAAGTCAAAAACACATGGGAATGAAGAGTCAAAAGGGGAAAGAATTCTATAGATTGAATGCAGACAGAAGTTTGTTATAACAGATCAGAACGATTCTTGCATTGCTGACTTAGGCTTACTGAACGAAGAGTGACGTTTCCTTGAGGATTTTGACAGGTATCCTGTTTAAAAAAGGAGATTTAGCTATCAGGTTTTAGCTGAACGTTTTTCCCTTTAATTATTCTGACGAGAGGAAAAACCCCGCGATGAAAATTTTTTCAGGAAGCGTTAATTTCAGCAGACATATTTAACCAGTTCTTATCCACTATACAACCATAAAACTGTACAGAAAAAATATTTACCAAAGCCACATTTTCCTGAAAAAACAAACCACGATCTAAAGTAGAGGCAGATCTAATAATTGACGAATATATGATTGGGTTGGAATTACGTTGTCGATAATATAAAGCCATCTGATTTAGCAATGGATGAAGCAGATATTTATGTTAAATGTAAGCTTTATATTGTCGAATATATAACTACCATTAGATTCAGTAATGTATAAAGCTTAAACTAAGCTTTACATTGTCGAATATATACTGTATTAGGGACAGAAAAATCTAATAAGCACTTCAGAAGTAAGTAAAATATTGCCAAATACGAAAAATATTTTTAATATAATACCAGGTAAATAAGATTATGCTATAAATGTTTATGAGGATGAACAGAATTTTCAATAAGAAATAATAAAATACGAAAATTTCAGCATTGAATTAGTAGGACCAATTTTTCAAAACCATACTCAGCAAAGTGAATCCAGATATCACTTCCGGATAAAGTTAGTAACATGAACTTTCAAAAAGTTTACATGATACCAAATCAAACTGAAAGAGGAACACAAAGTTGTCCTGTAGACTTTTCCACAACAAATACCTATAAAGTAAGGATTTTGATAAATAGGTTATTAAAAATTAGTGAGGGCTTAGGCAGAAAGCTGCCTAGAAAAGAAAGATGGATATTAAAAGCTTAAATTGGTGTATCCCTTCCTGAATTAGGACATTTACGCTGTTTTACTTCTGGAACTGTCAAGGATGAATTATAGAATATTCAGGCAAAACAAAAAAAAGGAAAAATGCTAAATAGATGGGAGTCTCTCTCTCTCTCTCTCTCTCTCTCTCTCTCTCTCTCTCTCTCTCTCTCTCTCTCTCTCTCTATATATATATATATATATATATATATATATATATATATATATATATATATATATATATATATATATATATATATATATACATATATATATGCATGCTGCTTCAATTGTTGTAATTATCACCACTGCCATTATGAATAAATACCTATAAGATCATAAGTAGGAATAAAGAACTTAAAAAAAAAAAGCTGAGCGAGGCAACAGTATCTTATGCGATCAACTGATAAAGGAAAAGGATGTAAAATTAAAATTAAGTTCTTGCCATGGACAAGAGATGCGGTGGACTTCGATAACCA
>NC_089793.1:36396951-36399451 GCF_040412425.1 Macrobrachium rosenbergii | reverse complement strand
AAGTAGATAAACTTCAAAATATTATCCTTTTTAAGAGTTACTATTTAATCACGGTATAATAAAACTCGTAACTCAACATTTTGATCATACATATCATTAACTGTTATTCTATTTTTCACATATGGAAATCTGTAAGATATTTTCAAATGTCCTTAAATAACTGTATTTGCCTGTAATGAAATTAGAGCTAAGAAAACGATGCTTTATTTGTTTTTGTAATCGTGTACCTTCTACCAGCAAACAAACATTTATACAAACGTTATGGCAAAATAAGTTATGAATCATGTAAGTCTAATAACCCAACAACTGAGTAGCTTCACCTCATACCAAGCAAGAATTTGAGCTGGTTCCATATATTTTATATCTTTAATATGTATGTTGCACTGACAATGTCCTTCATTTAAAAATATCAATTTATGACCCCAGATCAACCTTAGATGAAACAAATTAGACTAAAAAATATAATTGTCCTTATAAGAAACCAAATCAGAACGTTATTTCATTTTATAATGAAATGCGTAGTTGCACTCGTATACGAGTATAACTGTTTAGTTTCCTTATAGGTTACTAGTAATTCATTATACTATTGAAATATATATATGTATATATATATATATATATATATATATATATATATATATATATATATATATATATATACACACACACATGTATACAGATATGTATGCATGTTTATGGTTATTTTGTAATAAAATATTAAATTACTTAGTAATCCTAAGCCCACAATGAAACTATACACACATATGATATATATATATATATATATATATATATATATATGATATATATATTATATATATATATATATATATATATATATATATACGTAAGAAAGTATAATTATAATTATACATATGGTTATATATATGATATGTATATGCATATATATAAAAAAGGAGTTACTAGTAATCCTGACCCTAAAATGAATCTGTATAGTTATCTGTAACTATCTATCTATAACTGACTTTGAATTTGTCGTAAAGGAAACACTATCCTGGTTGAGTTTCTGATAATCATAGTTGTATTTTTGGAATTTAATTTTTACCTGTGAAGTCAGTCAGGGCAAAACAGATTCTATATAAATTTATACTTCTAATATATACATGTCAGCTGTGTGTCGACTTATGCGCAGGAAATAAGAGTCATATTCATACACACACTCCCTTCTGTGTATATATATATACTGTGTATATATATATATATATATATATATATATATATATATATATATTTTATATATATATATATATATATATATATATATATATATACATATATATATATATATATATATATATATATATATTCGTATATTTAATATAGGATTTGAAAGTCCACTGTAATATTTGGCTTTGGCTGAATTTTTACGGCCATGCCCCTCAGACCCCTTGAGATCGGCATTGCGTTGGATTGGCTTGACCACCAAGAAGAAGATATAATATATATATATATATATATATATATATATATATATATATATATATATATATATGTATACACACATACATACAAGTATATTATTATATATATATATATATATATATATATATATATATATATATATATATATATATAATAATACACACACATCCAGGTATGAAACACACTTTTCTTAATTTCTTTCACAAAACATTTAATCTAATAATTTCCTAAAACATTCTGAGGATGAACTTAAATATTTTTGTACATTTTTAGTCCCTCTGATTAAAATCTATTTAGGAGGATATTTCATGACATTTACATTTTCTCCTGAACCTTTAACTAGTTTTCGAAAAAAAAAACAATCTAAAATATTAAACGAATTCCTCGAAAATTATTTGAAAGTTTGCATTGCTTATTCAAGTCACAATTATTTGCATCTTCCTGAAAGTTATCCTTAACACAGTTTAAACTTTTATTAAGATTGTACTGAATACAATCGAATTACACACTGTGATAGTAAACCATGACCACTTAATAATCCTAATAAAAATATAGTAGGGTGCACTGGGATATTTTGAAATGCCTTTTTATACAAACTAAACAGATTTACTTAATTGGTTTTACATTTTGGGAATAATAATAATATCGAAAATCCTCTAAGAAGAAAAAATCTTACTGATTTTAAAATCACTTCTGAAATGCATTTCTATTGGACAGAGCTGAATCTCAAGTGTATTTTTTAAAAGTGTTTCTTCATATATATATACACACACACACACACACACACATTATATATATGTATATATATATATATATATATATATATATATATATATATATATATATATATATATATATATATATATATATATATATATATATATATATATATATATATATATATATATACATATATATAAGATATATAAAGATATACATATAGATATATATATATATATATATATATATATATATATATATATATATATATATATATATATATATATATATATATATATAGAGAAGAGAGTAGAGAGAGAGGCAGAGAGAGAGAGAG
>NC_089793.1:36386951-36391951 GCF_040412425.1 Macrobrachium rosenbergii | reverse complement strand
TTTCTTTGTTGATTGTGGGGTGGATGGAAGGGGGAGGGGGGGATTTTGAAAGAGTGGGAGGGCTGAGTGGGTGGGAGGGGATTGCGTGTAGGAATAGAGAAGCGTGAGAACGAAGAGGAGCAGGAGGAGGAGGAGGAGGAGGAGGAGGTAGAGGAGGAAGAGGAGGAACAGAGGTAAAGGTACAGCAACCTTGTATAAAGGGGGATGGCCGCTCGTTTTTCGGCTGGGGGACGGGGGCGGTGGTGGATCCGAGGGAGGGGTTTTTCGTTCTGGCTGGGCTGGACAGAGGTCGCTGTGTTGTCCAGCGGCGCGGCGCCCCCCAACAACGTCAGGGACTGGCCCTGCGTGCGTGAGTGACGTCAGATGACTTTGAAGCCTTTTATTTACATTTCTTTTCCCCGTGAGTTGAAGCCGGCAAACAATTAATTCCAAGTGGATAGATTTTCACATGTTTCTTTTCCACTGCCAGGCCAATGGCGGCTGTCGTCTCTGTCTGTCTGTCTGTCTGTCTGCCTGTCTGTGTGACTGTTCGACGCAGCGCCATTTCTGCTAGTCCAGTTTTTATTTATCACTTTTTACTTTCCCCGTATCCAACCTTTTCGTTCATTGCTCGCTTTCTCTCTCCTTTTCATCTCTGCCGTAATTCCGATTTTTCTTCTCTCTTCTTCCAAACGTTTTTTTTTTCCTTTATTTATTTCCTCTTCCGCTCTGTCATATGCGACATAATCCTTTGCCATCATCGGGGGAATTTCCTGGGAAATCTTCGTCTCAAACTATCCTTTGTTTGTGCAGCAGCTCAAAGCATTGCTTGTCATCAGCAAACGACAAAAGATTTCATAGTCCAACATTTTGTTCAGGTTAAGAGAAAAAATCTAAAATCGAAAAGTGACAGAGTTTGCGATGGTAAAAATACGTAATAAATAAAATGAGCAAAAGGTAAAAATAAACTTGAAGATAAGTAGAGTAAATCATACGGAGCAATTTCCATAGGACTCAAAAAAAAAAAATAAATAAATAAAACAGAGAAAAATTCCCACAACTGAAATACAACAGACGTGCTAAAAAAAAAGAAAGAAATGAACTAGTAAAATAATTAAACGTAAAAGGTCGATAAAGTCACCATAAACCAGTGCCTACAAAGACGAAGAATACAATAAAAAAAAGTAATAATAAAAAAAAAAAAATATCAATACATGAATAGACAAAAGTTTCATACAGAACTACCAATTCAAGAATAAATGGCAGTAAAATTTTAATTAAAAATATCAGATAATATATTGGATGAACTAACAACGCCAGGCAATACATACTCTAACACTAAATACCAAAACTTGAATAGTTCATGAAATTTGCAATAACAAACAAATTATAAACCGTGTCAATAAATAATAAAATATATGTAACCACATAAAATGCAAATAAATAAATTATAACGCTAAACCACCAAGAATTAAATAAATAGAACACTATGGAATATATTAAGTAAAATCTAAAAAGCAAAAATAAAAAATAAAAATAAAACAATGGGTAATGTAATCATTGAGTGGTTATGACTGCAGTTCACTAATACGTCACATGATGGATTCAGGGTCCTTTGATCTTAGCAGGTTCGTGGGGCAGGGGTTATGAGCACCATTCAACATTCACTGCTGGTTTCATTTAACGGTACGTTGCTCTGCCAATGTTACCGCCGCAAGCAGTCTCTTTGGTATACATGCATACGAAATTTATGCGTGGAAAATCAGGTGTGTGCATACACGCACAGCGCATAGTGGCCTACATACACATAAACTGTATAATATATATATATATATATATATATATATATATATATATATATATATATATATATATATATATATATATAATTGCATATATATAGATGTATATTTTTAAATATATACTGTATATGTATATATATGTATATATATATATATATATATATATATATATATATATATATATATATATATATATATATATATATATATATATATATATATATATATATATATATATTATATATATATGTGTGTGTTATATCTATATATAAATATATATACTGTATATATAATATATATATATATATATATATATATATATATATATATATATATATATATATATATATATATATATATATATATATATATTACCAACTTAGAAGCACACAAAAATCCATCTAGCAGAGATTTCGTGTATTTCCAGAACGCATGTCATCAGAAAAATAGAATAAAATATTCAGGCGCAAAGAATTATTTTCTCTACTTCAAATTTTGGTGTCATTCCGCTAAAGACTAGCTTATTATGATTACAATAACGGTGAGAAGGAATATTTTTCTTTTTCCTTAATTTGATGTTTAGTGGTATTTCCTTATATTTGTATCAAACATTTAGACTGACTATATCGCACGCACACTACAAACGTTATATATATATATATATATATATATATATATATATATATATATATATATATATATATATATATATATATATATAATTATATATATACTTTACACACACACACACACACACATATATATATATATATATATATATATATATATATATATATATATATATATATATATATATATATATATATATATACGTATGACTACGTGCATATTATTGATAGCCACAGCAATCTTTTAACTTCATTCAGTCATATATTCTGTATACACAATGTATATATATATATATATATATATATATATATATATATATATATATATATATATATATATACATAAATATATACAGTATATATATACATTAACATATGTGTGAAAGTATAAGTATATATATGTATGTATACGGTATATATATACATATGTATACATACATATATATGCATATATATATATATATATATATACATATATATATATATATATATATATATATATATATATATATATATATATATATATATATATATATATATATCTACATATATACATAAATATATACAGTATATATATACATTAACATATGTGTGAAAGTATACATATATATATGTATGTATATGGTATATATATATACATATGTACATACATATATATGCACACACACACACACACACACACACATATATATATATATATATATATATATATATATATCTATATATATATATATATATATATATATATATATATATATATATATATATATATATATATATATATGTGTGTGTGTGTGGTGTGTATGTGTGTGCATATGTATATATACATGTATATATATGTATTTACATATATATACATACACACACACACACATATATATATATATATATATATATATATATATATATATATATATATATATATATATATATATATGATGAATGTCAACAACAAAATCTATAAGTATATCTTAGACTAAAATGCAGTGTGAATTTATTAAAGTAGACATGGGTCTGTATCTCATTTCATAAACTATATCTGAATTCGACAGATAATTGCACGTATGACTGATAGCCCATTTGGTAATATATTGGGCTTGAGTTGATTAACGCAGTCTTACTAGCTTGCGAAATGGTGAATCCTTCCACGGAAGGAAAGGAATCTACATTTATTTCTCTTCTGAGTTCAAAAGCTTTTTAGTGAAAAGAATATCCAGAATATATGAGCGAATGAGAAGTTAGAGGGTTGCTGTGGCTGTCAATAATGTGCACACACACACTGCAGGCATATATATATATATATATATATATATATATATATATATATATATATATATATATATATATATATATATATATATATATATATATATATATATATGCATTTATATACACATACATGTAGTAATATATAAATATACATGCATATATACATGAGTATATACTGTATATGTGCATACATACACACAAATATATGCACTGTAAATACATACTGTATAAAATATACATATATACATATATGTGTATATAAGTATAAATATGTATATATATACTGTATATATACATATATAAGTTATTAATATATAAATAATATATAATATATGTAATTTGTGTGTATATATATCAATATATATATATATATATATATATATATATATATATATATATATATATATATATATATATATATATAAAATATTAATAACATATCTGAGGTATATTATTATTATTTGTTATTTGTTTAAATCTACTGCATTACCATTCAATGATAAGGAAATATGTTTTCCAGTGCTCTATTAAAACCACTTGCATTAATGACTCTCCACTCTCCGCAGGTCGGGGATCTTTTGTTTTGAATTACATCGTTATCATTATTTTAATAAGTGGCAGTTACATCAACAATCTTATTTATCAAAATCTTAGTGATATTTAATATTACTTTTACCATTATTATCACTTTTTTCCTCTTGTTAGTTTATGCAGATAAAGGTGGCAATTCTGAACTCCAAAGAAGTTGTCCCGAATTAACTAAGTCCAAAAAGAGGTAATTATATGATAAATAAAACTTTTGGCAGATCCTGATGAATTTTGTTTAAGCGATCTGTGCCCAACACATTCCTTTGCTGTTGCCTTGCTAACTGAGTTATCCACAACCCATAAAGGCTCCATACCTGCTGCAACATTTAGCTTGGTAACTTTAAGAACGGCCTTTAGGATTTTGGGTTAACAAGATCAGTTTTGAGATTCTACATTGAGATTCTTACGTGAAATGATATCGGATTAGGCTACTGGGATTTGATACTGGATGTTAACCCCGTCAAGTAATATTCACAATCTTCATTGAGATTCTTACGTGAAATGATATCGGATGTTGATCCCGTGAAATAATATTTTCAAGCCATTCCCAATTACTCAAAGTGAAATACTGTTGTAAGATAATGCGTTCATCGAGAACTAAATCTGTAACCCCATTTACTGACTTGTTCCCGTGTAACTTAATAAGACAAATGATGCTCGCCATTCTCCAAGTGTTTTGATGGACTATTTTTGAAGATTTTATCATCGTTCCCGGCGTTATTCACGAGGAATA
>NC_089793.1:36371951-36381951 GCF_040412425.1 Macrobrachium rosenbergii | reverse complement strand
AGTGATCGGAATGAGCACTGTGAAGGAAATGTTTAGAAAAAATGTAATAAGTCAGAACTCCATTATCAGTCATAAATAAAAAGTCTTAAAAAGATGATTTCTCTAACTCAAAAAAGTCTTAAAGTGATTAGTCTTACACAAAGGGCCTTAAAAATGGTTCATCTAACACCATCAAAATCTCATATTCCGTTGGTCTCTGCATTTATACCAGTAGATGGCAGTGAAAAAAAAAGGAAAACCGGTTATTTATAAGATCCTTATAAATAACTACTTGGCTGGAGATGAGAAATGGAAGAATTTAATCTGCAATAAAAACAAGTAAAAAATGCGCCGAAGTTTCTTCGGCGCAATCGAGTTTTCTGTGCAGCGTATAATGCTATATGAAACTTTCAGCCACGGCCCGGTGGCGACCTGTCTTATTGGCACCTATAGTGGTGCAAGACGCACGATCATGACTAATTTTAACCTTAAAATAAAAAACTACTGAGGCTAGAGGGCTGCAATTTGGTACGTTTGATGATTGGAGGGTGGATGATCAGCATACCAATTTGCAGCCCTCTAGCCTCAGTAGTTTTCAAGATTTGAGGGCGGACAGAAAAAGTGCGGACAGACAGACAACGAGCCATCTCAACAGCTTTTTGGAGGAAACTAAAAATTAGTGCCCCATACCTGCTATTTGTTTTAAGCAGAGAATTATAAATTTAGCCCGAAGTAATTACTATGCTGGTTATTTCTAAAATGGTATTAGCTCTCTCTCTCTCTCTCTCTCTCTCTCTCTCTCTCTCTCTCTCAACTATCCAACGATAAAAATTAATATACTTATAAATTGCTCTTCATTTTTTATAACTGACTTGTCAAACAAGTGACAAAACAAATGCTCAGTCTATGATTTATTCTTATCAGCAAATATGGTGGCTGATAATGCATTATTATTCATTCCGTATTTCACAGTATTAACCACCACGAAAAGAATAAGATCTCTCATACAACTGTGGATATAAGTAAAAACGTATACAATTTTTTCAAGTTACAAATCATTAACTATATTGACAAGGAGACTTATTTCAGTAACGTGAGCATTTAATATAAATGCATAAAAATTACTTTAGTTTCCGTAAAAACGAAAAATCATTTTGACCAAATTAAGGTAGTCCGAATCAAAATAATAAAATGTCATATATGAGATTTCACGGATCTTCCATTATTAATAAACCGCAAAAAATAACAAAAATGTTACATTTCCTATTACTAATATGATTGCTGTTTCTGATATTTAATGTCTGCAGAAATCTTTGCAATAACGTGATATATAAAATTTTATTATCATAATAAAAAACAGAACAATACAGAATATCAAATATTTGGTGCGTTAGGTTTCGTGTATTTCTTGCAAATTAATTGTTACTCAGTTGTGAGAAGGCCGATGCATATTTCTTCATCCACTATTACCATCATCGTTAACTACAACATAGCTCATAGCAAAATCCACAGCAGGCACAATAATAATAGATATAATAAATTTGAGAAAAGCTTATAACATTAATTGTTACCTATACATACTGATTAATTGTATTTACAAACCTGGAGTAGCACGAATGCTAATGGATGCAACATCCAGCGTGAAAGACATTATGTTGAGGAAAATTGCTCATTTGAAAAAAAAACTAAGATTCTATGCTGCTGAAATTCTTAGTAAACATTACCGAATCGAATCTTAAAATTATGCGGTGAATGTTTTTAGCATTTACAGTACATCAAGTAAAAAGTTACTGATTAAGAATTCCAGTGTCACTGAAACATTTTGTATTATTTTCCATGGAATGTTGAAAAAAATTGAATATTTCAGCTGCTAAGGCCAAAACTACGCTTAGGATACGGCTAGGAAATTATGAGAATTAAAACTGATGATTCAGATATTTCTGAGGTGTGAGACCACAATTCCCCCTTTTTGGGGGGCGTACAAGCTATTACTTACGATAAACTAATTTCATCGAAGCCTAAGTTATCTTTTCTTTGGAAAGTTTATGTTATTGCAGCAGTTACCACAGATCTTAGGGCATAACGTTCATCTTTCAATCGAAACAACTACTCCTTATTCAGGAATTTAATTCCAGGAGTGTAGGTCAAAGCTGCATTTACTGTAGAAATTGAACGTGATAATATGCTTTTGCGACAGGCTGTCTTGTTTGAGATCTAGACAGGGAAAGTCGTCCCTTACAAGTTCCCCTAGCAGGTAACGCGGATTATCTGAGGAATCCAGGGGGCGTCGCCCCCTAAACAGTGACGCTAAGTTCGATTAGGTAAATCTTGGGCTACTTCCTCTGCTATTACATTAATAGGCGATTTTCCTACGGGGCGCTTCGTGTCAGGTCAATCATCAAATCTTATTTTATGGGTTATATACCCGAGTTGCTCCTTTACATTACATAATCAAAGGTTCGGAAAGGAAATATTTGAGTTTTAATAATGCCTTTTTTTAAGATAACACTGTAACGGATAAGAGGATATAACAAATAGTGTAGCAACCAGGAATATAACATACATACCCTGTTATTTCATTTACACATATAATGACACAATTCAATTTTGTTTATGATGATGTTCGCACGTTCATACAAAACTGGCCTAAACGTCCATTATGCAAGTTACGGCAGAAATATCACCGAAGCAAATAACATGAAAGGTTATGAATTACTTGAAGAATTAGTATGTGCTCTAAAAGTTTTTTAGCTTCAAAATAGCGCAATCATTTTACTGAATACTTAATTAAAAAGGGTGAATGAAAAAAAAATCACCTGATTGTCTGTTGATAAAGCTTTTAAACAATTTTCTAATTTGTCGTCAGCCATGGTGTAATCTCAGTTATATCAATGTAGCTTTATCACAATGTCTTTCACTTGTTGACACGTAATTTTTGCAGTACTATAATTTGGGCATTTTCGTGAATATGGAGATCAAACTAGTGAACAGTACGATAAAAACTGTCGGTTCTCGGTTGGCAGAACCTAATGGGAATCTTATGCTGAATCAGCGTCTGCTGAAGTCTATTTGCTCCCAGTGCGGTCGTTCTACCCAGCGCCCAAACCCAGACCACATCAGGTCCCTTGGTTCCAGGGACTGCTGCAACTCTAGCCAAAGACTAGATCCATGTGAGTTTTGCAATAACAAGTTGCTCTCTAGATTTTTCATCTCTTATAAAATATTTGGTCTATGACGTGCTCAATAGGTTGGATATAATATTAACTGGGTTGGTTCGGTGTAGAAGAATTATTATGTGATGACTTCAAATAGTTTCAATGTTATCGTTGTATTTGCATCCTGAGTTTAAAGAAACCATTCAACTTGGTAATGCAGATTTGTGTTCTTCAAAGTAATCTGCTTTCTTTAAAATTCAGGTATTTATAGGGAAAAATAGGCTTGATATAAATTTTTACGTCTTTGAGACTGCAACTATGTACTCATATGAAAACTACCCAACATATTGTAAATATTACCATTGTATTTACGTTTTTACGTCTCTATTTTTACGAAGCCGTTAGCGTTATTATAACGGGTAATTCCTTGCATAAATACATATAAATTCCGAAGGACAATTCAAACAGGTTTTCAAGCCAATATGAGGTGTATCTGCTTAAGATGAATTCAACATTGAGGACCTTATTTTCGTACACTTATCTTGAATTCGAATGAAGACCATCATCAGTCTCCATCACAGGTGATATTTTGAGTTCAAATGTATTTTCTTTATTTCAGAATCATAAAGCCGACAACATGTAAATTACATCCCTCCCAATAAACACACTTTGCTTTTGGAACCCGAAAATATAACGTTCACGAAACGCGCAAACGTTCACAAAGAACCTTCACAAGGTTAGTGAATTATATTTTTTTACAGTACGTCATTTTTACTCCATTTTCATTGTGTGTATGGCACAGAATTAGTATTTTCATTTATTTAGGAAATGAGAATAAGAATAACAATATTCTTTAATACATAGCATCGACAGGCGCCGTTTAGGAATCTGTTCTTACTTTGTTCGCAACTGACAAAAAAATAAGAACCACCATCTATTCCTATCAGTACTAACAGTAATAGCAACATCAGTAGTAGGTCTGGCAAAACTGAACTTAATTGCAGTTGACAGTAAAATCATTAACCCATGATGCATGTAAATGAAAACGGTAATGTATTACAAAATAAATGCCAGAATTAGACTAATTGAAGAAAAGGAGAACCACATACATGATGAACATGTAAGTGTGTAAATTCCTTAATACTAAGGATATTCTTACTTTTCATGGTGAGTCACTTCATATACCAGAAACAAGGATATATATATATATATATATATATATATATATATATATATATATATATATATATATATATATATATATATATATATATATATGTATTTAAAAATCTGTACTTTAGTAATCAAGTAAATTCATTCATTTTGTCCCTAATAGACATCAGTGCCCATCCGACTTTTTTAAGTTTCTATAATGCTCAACATTCCCCTCTAAAACGTACTTTATTTAAATTTTCAAGGTTTCTTAGAGTTTTGGTACAGCAACAATTTTTCGTTATATTAATGTCATTTGCCATGACAGTTGACAGTCAGTGAGACTGACGATTTTAATTGGAAGTTAAATTTGGCTTCTTCGGATTAGCATTATGACCTACTGTAACGATCATCTACACATCCAGAAAAAAATACCTGTTTCTGTGGTCAACCAGCTCTTCAGCAGTCAACGCAACGTAATTAGCCTACTTTGCGAAAAGAAAGAATTTGTGAATTAAAGATGAGAAACATTCAAATGAGGACGCGACATATTCATGAAGATAAACAAATCTTAAAAATATAAGTACACATAAAAACACACACACACACACACACACACACACACACACATATATATATATATATATATAAATTTCTTATTTATATATAAATATATATATATATATATATATATATATATATATATATATATATATATATATATATATATATATATATATATATATATATATATTATATATATATATATTATATATACATACATATATATATATATATATATATATATATATATATATATATATATATATATATATATATATATATATATATATATATATATATATATATATATATATATATATATATATATATATATATATATATATATATATATACCTTGAGAAGCAAATAAAAACGTAAAAGGCTAAAATGCATAATTATTCAAGTATGAGAACATATAACACTGCGTGTGACTAGCAGCACAGTAATTTCTGAGAAGATCAACACCATGCGGCTAATCCGTTGTCCGCTCCACTAAAGATTTATATTTTTCAAGGAGCCTATCAATTTCCGGAATGATGAATTTGATTGAAAGGTAGTTTTTATTGGAAAACGCCTTAAGATCAGTAAATCCCATAATACATATCATAACACAAAACTGCTTTCAAAGACAAGTCTAAAACAAAATTGTAATATCCAAGAAACGTAACACTAAAATATTAATTATTAATGCCATCATAATGCCAGCTATATCAAAATTCAATCCAGAATCAATTACAACCGTGGTAACACCAAGAGAGTCAAATCATTCTTAAAAACCGTAACTGTGAGTAAATAAATCAAGTAAAAGCTGTTACATACAAGTACTGGTATTGTTTCACATCAGCACAAATCCTTTAATTTCCTATGATATCTGTATGACTAATATCCCAGGTGGACAACACAAATATCCAGAACAGTAATTTTCAAGGTAAATATTGCACATAAAAATGTATTTCTTTCTAATAATGCCAAAGACCCAGAAATTACAAAGCGAAGAAAGTCCTCAGTGTCACTACTTGAAAAACAAATGATTTCCGATAACATTAAAATATCTGATATTCCTGAAGTGACAATAATTTCCCAAGTACACAGAACCTTATGAATAAGTGAAATTCTCATAAAACCAGTGGTTTGTAGAAATATAATAATACCTAAATACTACGAAGACAATACTAGTTTCTCTATGGCAGTCTTTCCCAAATTGGATAACATCATAAAATCTGTATTTTCAACGAAAGAAAAAAAAATTCAATAGCACCATACATAGCAATTTCAAAGGAAATTTTTTCATACTGTGAACTGCCCTATGAGACCAGCAATCTTCAGTGTCCCCGAGGTGACCATTATTTTCTGAGATGAGTGGTAATAAAAGTTTCAAAGAAAACAGCGTACATTGACCAGTATTTTCAAGACAATTAAACTATGTAAAGGTAGACCAACGCTACAAAACCCAGAAAAAAATACGAAAAGCCCTATCAGATCCAGTAACAATTTCCAAAAAAGGACTCTTTTTGTGATGCAGAAATAAGTGTGTTTACACTGTCAATTTCAGTTTCTTTAAAATACAGAAAAAACCAAAAATGTCATAGCAGGTGACACACGTTCAAACATTTCAGACTCAGTTATAATTCACGAGGAAGAACTAGTACTTTATTGTAAAAAAATGAATAAATTTGGCTAAAGAGGCCCCGCAAACAACTGAATAGACTGTGAAGGTGCGTGAACACTGCTGTAAAACGTGTTATAAACCCAACTCACCACACCACACCACAAACAGGTTGATTACAAGCCAGAGACCTAATAGGTAGTTCTGACCAGTGCTTCTGCAACATCCTGCATTCCCCAAACCTGCGTTCTCCATATAGGGTCGCCGACTTGTTTTGATCCTGTTTGTGATGTATCTGCGGCAATTTACCGACATGTGTTTATGACATGTTTTACTGCAGTGGACGAACTCTAACAAAAATGAACTTCTACATATACACAATGTCAGTAAGGTTACTGATAATCTCAAATTCAAGGAGGCGCTTATTTTGCACTATCCGAAGATCAGCAGGAGTTCTCTTATTGATAAACATTTTAATGAGAAACATAAATGTCTGCGATATCAGTATGACTTATATCCATGGCGGACAATACAAATATCCAGATCAGCCGTTTTCAAGGTAAATATTGCACATAAAAATGTAATCCTTTCTGATAATGTCAAAGACCCAGCAATTATCAATGCGAAGAAAATCCTCAGTGTCAGTATTTGAAAATCTAATGATCTCCGATAACATCAAAATATTTGATATTCCTGAAGTGACAATAATTTCCTAAGTAGGCAGAACCATATGAACAATTGAAATTCTCACAAAACCAGTGGTTTCTAGTAACATAATAATACCTACATAGTTCGAAGACAAAACTAGTTTCTCTATGGCAGTCATTCCCAAATTGGATAACATTAGAAAATCTGTATTTTCAACGGAAAGTAAAAAAAATCAATAACACCATACCATACAGTTTCAAAGATAATTTTTCATGTGAACTCCCTATGAGACCAGAAATCTTCAGTGTTCCCAAGGTGACCATTATTTTGTGCAAAAATTGCATAAAATACATATCAGAGAAATGAGACGCTATATGAAAACGATCAGCACACAGAGAAGAAGCAAAAACTAGCACGGATAATTCATGAATTTTAGCCCAAATGACAGATACCGGTCAACACATTATTTGCAATGAGCTCTCGTTGGTTTTCAGGAGTGCTTGTTTGCAAAATAGGAAATTTCTGGGCTCCACCGTCATCAGACAGCACAGGAACAGTTTTATCACTGCCACGGCTAAGATAATGATAAGCCAGTGAAAGATATTATAAAACAATGAATGCAAGGTTGTGTTACTCGGACAATAAAAATTGTCATTCGTTGCCAGCTATTCAGGATGGAATCCAGTGTAATTAAATATGGTAAAGCCCAAGGTCGTAAGCTATGAATGGCAAGAGCATACCTGATTAATCAAATTTATTCAATCATTTCAATTAATGGGGAGATATATGTGTCTATTTCCAGTAAAACTGCATCAGTTCAACCAGGAATCCACTAAAAAGGATCCTAGGTGTTAGTTGTGAGGATACAATAATTGATCATGCCACTAAAACACATATAACTAGCACTCTAAGAGTAGATTGATAAAACCGAAATATTTTCTTAGAGATTATTACCAAAACCTCATGACAAATGGTATTTTTAACAACCGTGAAGGCGCAGACAAAAGATTACCTTTGGAGATTATTTTTCTAAAGGATAAAGCAATTACTCTCACTGAGAAAGACAACTGCATTGACGGCATTGATATTATTTTACTTCCTTTATAGCCTTATCGAGTTTTCCTAGTAACAAATCATGACATAAAATAATATGGCAAATTAAAAGAACATTGCATCTCCAGACCAGAGGCGAATATGAAAAGACCACGATCCCAGACTTCTGTTTATTGTTTTGAAGTGAATATGAAAACCTTAGGCTTATCCTCTGATAAAATTTAGCTATACCTAAGAATATAATGAATGACTAATGGAAAGACCAACAGTAGATCAATCGACGTCACTCTTTGACAAAAGAGATAATCTACAAGCGCTACAGACGAGTTGAATGAAGGTGTCTCAATTTTATGATGAAATTAGCTTCAACAAGATATGAGAGTTTCTTTATATTTTTGTCAAATTTTGGATTTGGTTCTAAAAGGACCACTGAGTTCTAAGAGGTCTCCTTGCACGGGGCTGACAAAAAGGGTTTTATTCTTACACATGGCGGCATTTTCTTATCTAACAGATACACATCTCAGTGGAAAACCAAAATCAATTGATTATTTTATAAGATATTAAGATTTCTTTTTGTTTGCCATTGTACTACACTGATGTTATGGATGTGACGGGTATATATATGTAAATATATATATATATATATATATATATATATATATATATATATATATATATATATATATATATATATATATATATATATATAAAAATGTACTCATTCCTATAGTTCATGCAGGTTGTGGTTCTACTGTGGGATTTATGGTGACAGGTAAACAAGAGATGATGTTAGTAGGTATTGAATGCTAGAATAAATGAGAACAGAGAGAGCCCAGTGACAGCCTGTTCTGAGATAAGCTTCACTGACTGGGGTACATAACTATCCCAAAGAACAGTCATAGGTGTACGGGTGAAAATAAGCTGTTGACCTTAGTGGTGTGATGTAAAATTACTGGAAGTATACCTGATCATTATAGGCTGAATTAGAAGTACAAATAGCAGCTACTTTCAGCTAACGACGAACTGTTCAAAATATGTCTACAAAAGCAATTATGACAAATCAATTTGACACGGAAGAAGTGAAAATTGTATTATGAAGAGAAGTTTAACGAAAAGAGGGCTAAGATGAAACACATCGAAGTGGGAGGAGTTTACGGAATACAGCAAAATTTCAAGGTCACATAGTGAGCATGAAGTACCTATGGGTATGTACATATAAGAAGAAAGAATAAAGACAATAAGCGGCGGGACGATGAAGTGAGAGGTTTAGTAAAGGGGGATATGGATATAATTTGCTGTGAAACTGCCTGACAGAAGAGAAGATGATGTGCAACTATACAAGAGAATGGACATGATAAACGAGGAATAATCGAGAAGAAGAAAGGGCGTGGTTGAATTCAAGAGTAAATTTGAGCAACTACATAAGAGTTAAAATGAAGTTTTGCTGGAAAAGTCAAATGGGGAGAGAAATCTTTATGAGCAATGAACTTGATAATGTGCAAATAGAGAGAGATGTTGTTTAAAGAGAATGCAGTTTTTCAACGATGGAATAAACATTTCCAGGATTTGTTGAATATGAGCAGACTACAAGCTATAACCTGTAGTATCGAGAAAAGTGTTACTGAATGACAGATCCAAGTTCGTAAGGAATGTCTGGAGAGGGGAAAGGTTCCAAAGGCACGAGTAAAGTGCGTAATTGTTATGCCTTATAAGAACTGTGATTGAGGTGGGCGTAAGAATAATAGGGTCACGAGGTTAATAAATACATCTTTGAAGGTGTATGGCTGCATTCTGATTAAGCAAATAAAATATATTACAGAGAGACTATCAGAAGGAACCTTAG
>NC_089793.1:36351951-36361951 GCF_040412425.1 Macrobrachium rosenbergii | reverse complement strand
AATAAATAAATATATATATATATATATATATATATATATATATATATATATATATATATATATATATATATATATATATATATATATATATATGCATATATATCCATAGTTACTAACGCAGGGATTTTAGTCATCATCAACATCCTATTTACCAGTCCAAGTTAAGAACCCTTCCACGACGTCAGGCCAAAGAGCTGAACGAAATTAATAACAACGCTTCCTCAAGCGTAGGGCCGGCGGAGGAGGTCGCCTGATCCTACCTACCTACCTACTACCTACCTACCTCCCTTAACTACCTCCCCAAAATGCTAAGGGTGGGAGGGAAGAGAGGCAGCTATAGGTCGATGGAGCTGGTGGCAGGTATCCTTTGAGAAGTGCCACCGACGCCGTGATTATTAAAGTAATAAGATTGCAACGCGGGGAGGGAGCGTGTGATCCTATTACCGGCATGTCAAGGGGCCATCACACCAGCCAGCGACCGGCACAGAAATCGCCTTAGACACCTCCGAATTCCACGCTTCATCCTACCTGCCTGCCTGCCTGCCTGTGCCTTGGGAAGATGTGTGTGTGTGTTTTTGGGGGAATTGGGATTTTCACGCTGATGTGTTTATTCTCTGCTTATTTTTCTGTTTTGGGTGAGATCTTTTTTATTTATTTGTTATTTAATAATTTTGTTCTGTATTGCGTGAGTTTTGTTTAATCTATTATTTAATTATTTTCCAGGATTGTGTGAGTTTTTTCTTTATCTATTATTTAATTATTTTTCAGGATTGTGTGAGTCTTTTTATTTATTTATTATTCAATAATTTTTGTGTATTGTGTGAGTTTTTTATTTATCTATTATTTAATTATTTTTCGGCATCGCGTGAGTTTTGTATGTTTATCTATTATTTATTGATTTTTCTGCATTGTTTGAGTTTTTTCTATTTAACTCTTATTTAATTTTCTGAATTGCGTGAGCCTTTCTGTTTATCTATTATTTAATAATTTTTCTGTATTGTATGAGTTTTTTATATTTACATATCATTTAATTATTTTTCTGTATTGCCTGAGTTTTTATCAATTTATCTATTATTTAATTATTCATCTATACTGTGTGAGTTTTTTCTATGTATCCATTAATAATTACTTCTCTCTACTGTGAGTTTTTCTATTTGTCTATTGCTTAATGATTTTTCTGTCTTTGGCTGCGCTTTTTGTCATATTCTCTAATTTTATTCCCATAAGGATAATATTTTTTATATATTAGTAAGCATATTATAATTATCTAAATTTTAATAATGCTTCTAGCATACTATCAAAGTTTGATATTTATTACATATGATGAACATATTATAATGATGTGAACTTTTATTAATGATTTTTCCCTTACATTTAAAAGATTATAATTGTTTTATACGAATGGAAGTATGATATTCACCTGAACTTTTACTAATATTTTTCTGTTAGGATGGGGTGAATAATTTCTCTTTTAAATTGAGATGAGTGTTTCAGTTAGTATAAAGATGAATTAATTTAATCTTACATTGTACTGTGTATATATATATATATATATATATATATATAGATATATATATATATATATATATATATATATATATAAAATATATATATATATATATATATATATATATATATCTATATATATATATATATATATATATATATATATATATATATATATATATATATAAAATTAAGTGAATTATATATATATATATATATACATATATATATATATATATATATATATATATATATAGCAACGAGTGGGTTCTATCAATCCAGTAAACAGCAATTTAGTGCGAGGAGAAAGGACACTTCTTTATTCCTTTCTAGGTGCTTTTATTTGGCTGCCCATTTTCAAGACGTTCAGTCCCATTTTCAAAACTATATAATAAAAAAGAAACATATAAAAAAACAGACTCAGGATAACATAACATAAAATTATAACATAAAAGTATCAGTATGTTAAAAGGAAAATGTTTATTTACCAAGTAGTGCTGAAGGCACAGACCAGTGACAGTCCGGGTCAGGTTCAGCTTCGACGTGAACTCACGAAGAAGGTATAGAGGTGTTGAGGTGGTCTGAGTATTTAGTTGGGGGACAAAAGTTGTTTAATAAAAGTGATTCTAAAATTGCTAGTTGTTGGTCGTTGGGAGTTCGGCCTATGATTTTAAAATCTTTGTAGTTAATATCGGCTTTGCATTTCTTTGCATGTTCACGTATGCAGAGAATTCTAGGTTAGATAATTTAACACCCGTTCTGTAACTCACGCCTCGATGATCAATCAATCACTTTTAACAACCTGCAGGTGGAATATTGACATATTTCCCCGGAGTTTTACATCTGGGGCAATTAAATGGTAAATGACTCCCGAAGGTCATCAAAGGAAGACTCTCTTTGTGTTTGATGAAAATTTTACCTAATTGTCAATGGATTAAAGTTTTTTCAGTCAATTGCTGGTAAAAAAACTATTTTATTATCTGATTAATTCTCGATAGAAATTTTTCATCATGGATTGAGCTCGGGACGCTTGCGTATAGTCGTAATTTAATTGCCCCAGATGCTCAACCTGATGAAAATTTCTATCGGCCGCAGGTTGTTACAATTGAAAATAAAGACTGGATTCCATCGACGTGAGTTACAGAACGAAGTCTTCCTTATCTAACCTATTTCTCTTGCATGTAACCTGAAATGCAAATGACAATATTAACTCGACAAAAGAATCTTGCATACGTGTTGCCAGACCAGCAACTGGTTTAAAAGATTTTTAGTAACAACTTGTCAAACCTCAACTCAACAACCTCAACACCTCTATACCTCTCGTGAGTTCACGTCGAAGCTGAACCTGACCCGGACTGTCACTCGGTCTGTGCCTTCAGCACTACTTGGTAAATAAACACTCTTCCTTTTTAACATACTGATACTTTTATGTTATAATTTTATGTTATGTTATTCCGAGTCTGTTTTTAATATATGTTTCTTTTTATTATATAGCTCTGAAAATGGGACTGAACGTCTTGAAACGTCAGCAGCTAAATAAAGCACCTAGAAAGGAATAAAGAAGTGTCCTTCTCCTCGCACTAAATTGCTATATATATATATATATATATATATATATATATATATATATATATATATATATATATATATATATATATATATATATATATAGATAGATATAGAGAGAGAGAGAGAGAGAGAGAGAGAGAGAGAAATTACTTGTCTGATTACTGAATGAAGAATATTTTAAAATTTTACCTTACATCATTCTACACATGAAAAGTGCTAGAAGGACAGCATTTGGAACTTCAATAAATAATATTCTCCTTGCTCGTGTGTCGTCGTGTTTCGGGTAAGGTGACGCTGCAGCGATCACAACACCACTTATTTATTTCATGCACCTTTTATTGTATTTATTATTTATATTTTATCTTTTTTACGACTGGAAAGTGCTTTCATATTCTTTGTGGATACAGAGGTATTTAAAACACTTATGGGAAAAATATTCAATTTACTTATGCATCGCTTTCTAACTGGATTGCCATTGATTATGTTTGTCCGAATACATACATTAGTAAGATATGATTATCACAAAAAATAGAATGCTCTTTGCATAATATCAAACAGTATGAGAATTATTTATAAACTACTGCTCTTTTAATAATTATCCTTTTTAATAAACTTTTGTTTATTGTGGTCGCTGGAATCGCCTTTCCAATGTGTTCTTTCGAATCCCCATTGGCAGAAATTTTGCCATTTCAAAAGCGGCTTTACCTGTATTTAATAACCAACAAACTCAGCAGTTGTTTTGCTATGTAGGCTTTAGCGTCGCCATCGGGTGCTTATTTAAAAAAAAGCCTTTCTTACTGCCCGTTCTTAAAGATTTTTTCAAAGATTGCGTTGATATCTTACTGAAACGATTCTGTCTTGCACAACATTTCCAAAACCTACCCGCTTTAAGCGCTTCAGATATATCCAATAGCGACTATTTGTTATAGGTATGACACCAGCAACCTCATCCAAAAAACTAAATACTGAAGAACTTGCAAGAGGCCTAAGTATTCAGCTGTAAACTCAGCAATGAAACCTGCTAAACTAATGGATCAATTATATTTTGATGCGTAGCAAGCAATTGGGATTCTGTAAATAAACCTATCGAATATAAAATGCTTACAAAATCATGAGAGACCATAGGAGCATAGCGTTGGAGGCAATGAGTACAATCATATTTGCTGCAGTATGTTAAGATGTTTACATAAAATAGTCCAAAAAATGTTAATGGAATTACACGTAAACTCTTTATTTTTTTTTTCAGGATACTCAGCATTTGTAGAACACAGGTGTACTGTAGTAAATTTTATTTCTAAGGGAGGTAAGTCTCACCGTCTTCAAATGACGGAAGGTTCCCTAATATCTTCAAATTTATTTTTTAATTTATAAAAATTTATACATATCATTTTAGTTATTTTTCTACTCTCAATGATTTGTGAATGTAAACTAACATTGCAAACTAAGAACACACATGAGCACGTAATCAGACATAAACCCACACATACACGACATTATATATATATATATATATATATATATATATATATATATATATATATATATATATATATATAAAATCCATGCGCATGTGCTGAGTCTCTGTGTGTGTGTGTGTGTGTGTGCGCTGCAAGAGCTCCCATTTATTAAAAACGCATAAATAATCTGATCAAAATCCTAAGAAAATTACTACTGTCTTATTTCCTATCTTTTTATCCTTCTATTCATAGTATATATTTATTTCTAACAAATGTATATATATATATATATATATATATATATATATATATATATATATATATATATATATATATATATATATATATATATATATATATATATATATATATATATATATATATATATATATATGCACACATACATACATGCACATACACACATATATACAGGTATCTCTCTCTCTCTACATATATATATATATATATATATATATATATATATATATATATATATATATATATATATATATATATATATATATATATGTATGTATGTATATATATATACACACATATATATGCTTGAAATATTAGTTGTGCACAGTACGTGAAGTTCATTATTTGCAAATCATCGGTTTATTACAGTTTCGTAAGCTCTCAACACTGTCTCATGAAAAAAGTTATTTTCTAAGTTTTTCTCATTGTGATTACAGTATCTCGATTGTACAATCGATATATATATATATATATATATATATATATATATATATATATATATATATATATATATATATATATATATATATATATATATATATATCAGGACGTCTATTTGAGCAATGTAAATAGTTATACAAATAGCCAACAATAATACTCATAGTTTCACGAGATCGCGATTGCTTGGTATCTTAATTCATGTTTATTTTTCACCATTGCTAAAAGCAATTATAAGATAATTATGTTTATATAAACAATTTATAAGTTAAATCTCTCCCTACAAACAAGTTATAAGATCATTCTCTCTTTTACGACGTTGTATGTTTATAAATCCAGCAAACAACTAAAATGTAAATTTCTTCTGCAGTCTTTGAAGAGCAAATCCTAAATATCCTGCCATCAACAAAGATAACGCTACTTTTATTCGCAGCGAATCTCCTCTGCTTGCAGATGAAAAGAATCATTACATTTGTAATCATTGAAGAGATATTCGCTTAACCAATATATTTTTGTCACTGTTGAAATATGAATACAAAATACATACCTAATGGACATTCTTATCTTTTTTACGTCTGATATGCCTTTAAGCATAAATATTTAAAAATGTTTATCTTAGTATGCAGCCAGAATCGTTAATAATTTTGTGGATGTATAACTGTCCTATTCTCAAATGAAGGGCGATGATTAAAAAAGACTATGGTTATTCTGATATGATAAAATATAGATCTTGACTTGAGTTCTCTCAGCATACGAAAAGAAGCTGACTATCTCATCCCAGAATGGGAAAAACACAATGAATGACCTAATCCCAGGACAGTGTTTTAACACCGTAATCTAGGGCAGAACCTGCGTTTTATGGTTTTATCGAAGACGCTGGACATCTTGAACTCAGAATGGGAAAAGACCTAGACTGGCTTGATTTCAGGATAGGAAGAGACCTTGAATAATCAGATTTCAGGACAGAGAGAGACCTTGAGCAATCAGATTTCATGATGCAGAGAAGACCTTGAACAGATATTGAATTCCAGTTGAGAGAAGACCAGGCAATCAGATTTCAGGATAGAGTAAGACACTGAACAATCAGAGTTCAGGGTAGGGAGAGACCTTGAACGACCAGATTTCAGGACAGACAGAAACCTTGAACAATCAGATTTCAGGATAGGGTAAGACACTGAACAACCTGATATCAGGATAGGGAGAGACCTTGAACAATCAGATTTCAGGATAGAGAGAGACCTTGAACAATCAGATTTCAGGATAGAGAGAGATCTTGAACAATCAGATTTCAGAATAGGGGAAGACACTGAACAATTTGATAACAAGGCAGGGAGATATCTTGAACAATCAGATTCCAAGATAGAGAGAGACCTTGAACAATCAGACTTCAGGATTTGAATAATCAGATTTCAGATAGGGTAAAACACTGAACAACCTGATCAGGGTAGAGAGAGACCTTGAACAATCAGATTTCAGGATAGGGTAAGACACTGAACAACCTGATATCAGGGTAGAGAGAAACCTTGAACAATCAGATTTCAGGATAGGGTAAGACACTGAACAAGCTGATATCAGTTTAGGGAGAGACGTTGAACAATCAGATTTCAGGATAGAGAGAAACCTTGAACAATCAGATTTCAGGATAGAGAGAAACCTTGAACAATTAGAGTTCAGGATGGAGAGACCTAGAACAATCAGATTTCTGGATAGAGTAAGACACTGAACAACCTGATATCAGGGTAGGGAGAGACCTTGAACAATCAGATTTCAGGATAGAGAGAGACCTTGAACAATCAGATTTCCGGATAGGGTAAGACACTGAACAACCAGATATCAAGGTAGAGGGAGACCTTGAACAATCAGATTTCAGGACAGAGAGAGACCTTGAACAAACAGATTTCAGGATAGAGAGAGACTTTGAACAATCAGATTTCAGGATAGAGAGAGACCTTGAACAATCAGATTTCAGGATAGGGTAAGACACTGAACAACCTGATATCAGGATAGGAAGACCTTGGAACAACTAGATTTCAGAGAGAGAGACCTTGAAATCAGAGATCAGGATAGAGAGAGACTTTGAACATTCAGATTTCAGGACAGAGAGAGACCTTGAACAATCAGATTTCAGGATAGGGTACGACACTGAACAACCTGATATCAGGGTAGGGAGAGATCTTGAACAATCAGATTTCAGGATAGAAATAGACCTTGAACAATCAGAATTCAGGATAATGTAAGGCACTGAACAACCTGACATCAGGGTAGCGAGAGACCTTGAATATCACGGTCTCAAAATAAAGAAAGGGGCCTCAAAACTTGATCTCTGATAATACAAATCCTCGAACACCCTGACATTATCTCAACATAGGGAAAAACCTCCAGCTGTCCTGAGCTAAAGAGTGATTGATTGATTTGTGGTAACTAAAACTGGCGTCACAATATCTAAGTTATTGATGTCATAATGAAATTAAATAAAAAACTAAAAGAAAATTTTAAAGGAGTTACATATATGAAATATCATGTATATATATATGTATATATATATATATATATATATATATATATATATATATATATATATATGTATATAATCTCATCTCTGTAAATACATATATACTATACATACATACTCCATATGTATATGAGTTAAAATTTGTTGAGTAGGCCCGCCTCCCTAACAAAGATTCATCACTGCTCTTTATTACAATCCTACAAGAGAATCGCAGCAAGAATAAAATGTCCACCTCTGTCATGCCTTGAATGACCTGAACTTAAGACAGGGAAAGAAATAAGCTACTGTCATCTCACGCATCTCATTATAGGAAAAGACGCAACTGACAAGACCTTGTGATAAGGAAAGACACTGACTGAAAAGACCTTGTGATAAGCAAAGAACTGACTGACTAGATGTTAGGATAAGGAAAGACACTGACTAATAAGATCTTAGGATATGGAAAGACATTAACTGTTTTGATGCTACAGAAAGGCATTCACCGACATGACCTTATGATAGAGAAATGCCTGGACTGACATGAACTCAGGATGGGGTAAGACTTCTGAAATTTTCATGTCTGATTAAGGAAAGACCCTGGCTGTAATGAACTCCGTCTTATGAACTTTACACTTCTGCTCTCCGAATTTGGAAATACTTCATGTTCTTGTTTTCCCAATCGGGAAAGATGCTAAATTCTTGAAAAGAAGAAAAAAAATTTTATATCCCTACAATATGTAAGTCCATAAAGGAGAAAGAAAGTATTGTTTAATAGAAAGATAAGATCTTGCTTTTTAAACGGGGATGATATTGAAGTTAAATCAATCTATTCAATTTTTATATAACTTTAAAAGTTATATAAAAGTTGAATGATAAACTTATTTTTGTCCTCCTCATTATCTTAATTTTTCTCAGGTCTCTCTTATTACCATCATTATTAACAACTCTTCTCTGATCCCTATTCTTAATCTTTTTAAAATTTACATTACCAAAAGCAGAGGTAACAAAATCCTAAGTGGAATATTTTTCAGTATGTTCATCTCTGATTTTTTTGATTACCATAACTCGTCTCTCTGATCAAATCATCTTGCTGACTTGACAAACCTATATTTTTGCCATGAACTTGTCATAAGAAGCATAAGTCCTTTCTAGTACGGCCCTTTCCAAATGCCGGCTGATATTAGTTATCATTGTCATATTATTTATACTTTAAGGGCATACTGAATTATGCTCTGTTAGAAAGACGATGTTCATCCAATGAAGAACCTTCATTCTTCAGTAAGAATGAATACACTGTTTAAGAATTAAAAATAAATAAAAAAAATTACTTCATCAATATCACAAATATTATTGTTCAAGGAACAACGAACAGAAACGAAGGGGCATCACTTTACAAAAACTCATCACCAGACAGTTTTAAACACCAGTTCTAACATTAAACCTAAGGTCGTTATAAGCTAAATTAGGATAAGACGA
The DNA here is from genome assembly GCF_040412425.1 of Macrobrachium rosenbergii. Classification (NCBI taxonomy): domain Eukaryota; kingdom Metazoa; phylum Arthropoda; class Malacostraca; order Decapoda; family Palaemonidae; genus Macrobrachium; species Macrobrachium rosenbergii. The sequence goes on along the minus strand of NC_089793.1, from coordinate 36,352,756 downwards.
TAAAATTCTTAAATGGAGGACACCTTCTCTTACTGATTAAGCGGTTAATGAGCAACTGGACGATCATGAGACAAATACAAATTTATCCTAGCTGATCGTTCAAACAACAATAACTGGATAGTCAGGAGCTTCATTAACCTCATAGTTACCGGTGCTTGATCATTAAACAATGGCAAACCTCATTGTTCTCATTATGATTTCATGACCTTTCGTCGTTGTTGATCGTTCAAGCAGGAGTAACTGAATGGTCCCAAGAGTAATGAAGTTTGTCTTTGTTTATTAATCATGCAACGAAAACTAGGTGGTCATGAGAGTTACTAGTGCTTGAACTGTCAGCATGGAAAAACTTCACTAGTCTCGTACCCATCCAGTTACTGTTGCTTGAACTATCAGGAAGACATCCTTCATTTATTTCATAACCATCTGGTTAATGCTGACTGAACAATCAACGCCAAGGAAAGCAGTTAATTTTGAGAACAGACATGAAATTAACCATCAGGAATTGTAAAACAGAATCATCCCTCTAAAGGCAGACATTATAACCTTAAGTGCGACAAATTTTCCTTCTGTACTATACACAAGCAACAACTGCCTGATGTTCATTATCGCTCATAATTTATATGGGTGGTCATCTGTTCTCGATGTTAACGCTCTTATCTTTGTTATTCTCCGCTGAGGTCAAATGTTTCTGTTTGTACTTACCTGTTCTTATAGGGCATTACATGCACCTCAAATATCATTGGTATAAGGAATATTGGAATGATTAAATAAAAAAAAAAGTAAAAAATGCGGCGCAATCAAGTTT
>NC_089793.1:36336951-36341951 GCF_040412425.1 Macrobrachium rosenbergii | reverse complement strand
TTTCCACAGTTCACATTCAGAAACCTGTTCATCGCTCGATAGAATTCTTACCAAAGTTTATCAGTAAATGAAGCTCAGACGTAAAAATAATGAAGTTTGTCATAATTAAAATTCCGAACGCTTTTTAAATGATCTCATGCTAAACTTGTAACATTCACGTTGTAACATTTCACGTTCTCCAGAGCCAGAATCTCCTGGATATCTTATAACTCTGAGGTGTCATGTATCTTCATGCATCCAATGTGTGATCCTACAAAGACTTGAGTACCAATGAAATTACGAACGTCCTTGCATAGATCTGATAACAATTGAAAAAAATTCTTGCAACGTTTTTATATACCAATCCGATCAAATCCTAAACATCTCCTGGCCAAGTCGTTTCTAAAATCCAATACAAAATTAAATAAATAAATAAAAACAATCATTAGACACCGCTAAACGCAGGCTTCTGATTTAAATCAAGTTGGGATAGTTCGTTTGGATTTTCCAGTCCTCTTTAATCTGTAGAAATTATCATAAATGTACTTCGGCTTTAATTATAATTCCAGTGGTAAATCTCACCGGGGAAAGTCCTTGCAAAGATTGTAATTCCAGTATTCCGTGCAACGCTTGGGCCAATAGAGGTGGATCTGTATCTCATCTATATTTATATTTCTAAAATATCTCTTTAAGCGTGTTTTACGGTCAACAAAACACCAAACCACGTTCTGGGTCTTGGCGAAGTTTGTACAAACGTCAAAGATTAAGTTCTCAAAACATCTTTTGGAACAGTCCAAGTGATGTCTCTAAAACCTTTAGGACCAGCAACGTTTTAGGGACTTCTTGAAATGTCTGTAAACTCATGTAATCTCTCATATGTTGTTTGAATATTCCTGGAGACAGTCCATGTCATTTTTCTTAGATAAATAACAATAACCTTTTAATAATATTTTTCACAGTTCACATTCAGAAACCTGTCCATCGCTTGACAGAATTCTTAACAAAGTTTATCAGTTACATAAAGCTCAGACATAAAAATAACATCCTTCATCAGATATAAAATTCCGAACGCTTTGTAAATGAGCTCATGCTCAACTGGTAACGTTCATAAAGTTCTCATTTCCGTGGAAAAAAAAAAATAGAATTTCCAGCATTATGACAATTCAATGCGTTCCCTGATATGGTTCCTGGAAATATAAGAGCAGTTGCCAACAGAAAAAAGTTTTGCATCTTTTAAGCATCCAATTTTCACCGTGTTTTAGAAAGTGAACTCATATTTCAGAAACTAAATTTTGCAAATGAATAAACGGACCTGAAGAAATGATTTTCTTATGCTTTATAACCAAATTATTTATAATTAGACATAAGGAAGGTTATATACCCTGAGCCCGAATTCTCACAACAAAAGATTATCATTGAATTTGACAAAAAAAAAAAAAAAAAGGCTTGCACGAAGCATTATTATTTCATTGAAAATAATTTACCTAATTCCTTTTTCAACCCAAACTTCGGAGACTGATTTCTCCATGTTTGAAACGTTATCACTCAACAATGAATTTCTTTCAATATATTGCACTTTTTCTAAAACTCATCTAAATGTTTGAGGATATGTCTGATACTTGGGCATGTTGTCATGAGCACAATTATAGTACTTCTCTATGATCCTCAAATTATTATTTGCGTTACAGGCCCAGTGTAGTTATCTTACTTGACACTGAGGATGTAGCCTACTTTGTGTAAAAGTGACTAAAATATACCGTCTAAAAATTACTAAAATAAACAAGACATAAATCTACTGTCATCAAAATGGCTTGAATGGAATACCAGAGTGGAAATCAAAGTTGTTAATACTAACTCATGGGATATATATATATATATATATATATATATATATATATATATATATATATATATATATATATATATATATATATATATATATATATATATATATATATATATATATATATATATATATATATATATATATATATATATATATATATATATATATATACATACATATATATATAGCAGAACACAAGGAAGATTAATAAAGTTTAAATTTGACAAAATTGGGGACAACGTTGTTCAGGACACAATATTGTAGAAAATCTAAGTTCAGAGAAGCTGGAAAAAGCTAAGCTGAACTTAGGTTTTGTACAGTATTGTGTCCTGAACAACGTTGCCCCAATCTTGTCAAATTTATATTTCATACACACACACACACATATACATACATACATACATACATATACATACATATACAAACACGCACGTGTGTGTGTATGTGTAGATAGTTATAGATATAGATATAGATATAGAAATGCTTAAATTGGAACAGCGGAATCGATTCTCAGTCCTCATTCCAGAATAAAAGGAAAAAAGAAAAAAAAATACTCAAGTGCATTTTATTACGTGACAATTTTACATTGTTTTCTATTCCGCGAGGCGATTGTGAATTACAATACATGCTATACGAAAATTCAGTTTAGGCGTTAATGCAAAGACAGAAAGAGCAATTTGATATAGAGAAACCTTCTATTTTATATAAATGTATATTTTCAAAGTTTTGTATCAATTTAATGTAGTTTATTCATCAACAGGAAGGAAATTAAGAGCGCATAAGATGTCCTAAAATATTTTAATTCAATACAAAATTAGAAGGAAATTCATATAATTCACAATAACCAAGTTACAATGTTCAAAGCTTTCAACATTGACAAACGGGCGGTTAAGTAAATGGAAACAAAAGAAAATCGTCGCATTACCGGACTGACAGGTTTACGTTACCTGGCGTCGCAAACGTCGAATTCCGGGAGGATATCAGTTTTATGAATACACACAACAGCAAAGGAAGTGTCTCTCACTAGAGATATAATGTTCACTTTTTTATATAATTTAAATTTCCCAGTATATGTATCTTAATGCAGAATCATATACATTCGAATTCAAGGCCACGGGGACATATTATGTAGGTAAATATACAATATAAATATACGCATACGAACACTCACATTCACAACCACACAAATACACACACGCACACATATATACATCCACAAAATAGCAATATACCTTTATTTTGTATATTCCTACAACTCACTGAAGTATGAAAGGAGCAGTAGGGTATATGAATATATATATATATATATATATATATATATATATATATATATATATATATATATATATATATATATATATATGAATGTCTTTTACTGTAATACAACAGTATAATATGAAGATAAAAGGTCATATATTTCTGGCACTTCCTTCCAAATCTTACCTGTGAACAGGGGCACAAAAAGGAAGTGCCTCAGAAATATATGGCTGAAATGTTCAAATAGTGTTTTATGGGCCTTTTTATCTTCATATATATATATATATATATATATATATATATATATATATATATATATATATATATATATATATATATATATATATATATATATTTATTCATATTACTACTACTACTCGTTTCAGGTTTCAGTGAGCAGTAGGAATATACACATGAAAGTTGTATGGCTATTTTGAGTGTTTGTAATCTGCTAAATTAACAGGCACATTCATCTACATACCGTATTCCTGTCTCTAGATTTATATACATACATACATACGGATGTACATGTATATATACATAATAATGTGTAAATGCAGATACGAATAAGTGATTTAATTATCGTTAATCCTTCACGACTCTTGGGCGTTTAAAAATATGTATTAATTATAGATTTAATAGAGAAAAATATGCATTTCGAAAGAGCCACACAAATAGTCGGTTTTCAAGCTGCAATCTCCTTAAACAACAAATATCAAAAATTAGTTATTAGTAAGCATATACGGTACAATATTGACGAATCATATTACAAAATGTCACAACATTTAAAGGTTTTTTAGGTTTTTTGACATTCATTATTCGTTCTCATCTCAACCGTCAGATAACGTTAACTGGTATTTTTGCATTACGCAATGTAGTGAGTTCCAAAATATAAACTAAGTATGGATGTGCTGATGCAGATATCAATATTAGAACGCATTTATTTAATTTTTTTTTTGTAAATACACAGTATAATTTTTTTTGTCTCCAAATTATTCCGTACGCACACATATGAATGTATGCGTAAATGTTTTTTTCATGTACAAATGAAGATACTAATAAACAATTTAATTTTGTTTAAGCCTTTCTGTTCTTAAATAATGCTACATGTTATAAATATGAACTTGCGTTTCTGGAAGGCAGTTTCAGATCTATACTAGTTTTCAAGATATGATCTTATTAAAATTCAAATCACTGATATCAATAACGAAATATTACAAGTATATATTACACGCTTCAGTTATATTCACAAATTGCCCTAAATTCAATTTTTTATACCTTTTTCGATCACCTCGTCCCGACCACTAACGGTCATTTATCGGTAAAAAAAAAAAAAAACAAGAAACAGTTTTACCTATTATATTTTTACATTACTCCAATTAGCTCCAAAATATAAACTAAGACTGGATGTACTGATATAGATATTAGTATTTGCAATCAAATATATAAATAAATAAGTTCATTATATACATATATATATATATATATATATATATATATATATATATATATATATATATATATATATATATATATATATATATATATATACATATACACACACACACATACACATATAATATTATATATATATATATATATATATATATATATATATATATATATATATATATATATATATATATATATATATATATATATATATATATATATATATATATATATAAGATACCATTATCAACTGTGGTAATTAAAGAATCAGATAACCAATTTAATGAAAAATCATTGGGCATTTATTTGTCAACGCTGGTGGAAATAATGACAACAACAAATATGCAGACAGGATTTAACAAAAACAACAACAACAACAAAAACAACAGTCAGTACCAGAAAGCTGTAACTGGAAAAATTGGCTGAGCACTGTGGCAAAATAACGCGTAACTGAATGAACGTTGAA
>NC_089793.1:36324451-36326951 GCF_040412425.1 Macrobrachium rosenbergii | reverse complement strand
TATATTTATATATATATATATACATATATGTATATATAATTTTATACACACTACCTATCTATATAGTATGCGCACGTTTGAGTGTGCGTTTATTGTTGCTGATTTGTTCTTTTCCGGAGCTTTGTTGTACATTAATATACATATACACACATACATACACACAAACAACCACATATATAAGCATGAGTGTACAGCCGTGTCTATATGTGACTATACATGTTCGAGGTATTTACAAGGCGAAAACGTAGTTATATACTTTTTCTGTTGAAAAATGTAATGATGACGTTATACTCCACTTAGAAAGTTAACGAAATTGTGGCCGGAATCGGTTAAGGTGCCGACTTCAGGTGAAACTCCCGTCAGGTGTCGGGCACAATTCGCTTGTGACTTTTCTAAATTGAAGACTCACGCATGCAAGTTTCCTTCACATTCAGTGTTAATTTGGTTATTCCTACCGTACGTTTTATAAGAGAGGTTTATATTATGTTTAAAATCAATCGTATAATTTTTCAAGCCTTCGTTTGTTATAAACATTAGGCGTATTATATTTGATTTTAACTGGATTTTTAGGAATTTATTATTTTTAGTTTCATGTGTGATCTTATCAACTGTAGAAACAGAATATTAAAGTCTAATGTGGCTAACATTAGACATATTATATTAATTTTTCGGTATATTATTAACGGTCTTACTTTATAAGGTTTTGAATTTTTTTAATAATAATAGATTTACAATGTTTGATCTTTGGCGAAACTTCCGTTCTGAGTCTGACGGAATTAGCTTGTGGTTGATTAATTGAAAATCCACGCATGTAAGTTTTCAATAACATTAAATTTTAATTTTGTCCATACAATGAGACGCATTACATTTGCCTTATAGGTTGTCATTAACAACGGACACGTCATAGTCGAATTCTAGTTTGTCATTTAAATTTGTATATATTTCATTTTCAGCTCGTTATTAACATTTGGAGTAATGTGTTTGCGGTTTGTTACTGACACATGTCATGTCGCATTCTAGTTCTACTGTGTTATTAACATTCCACTTTTTATATTCCGTTTTCTGTCTGTTATTCAAACCGAAAGTTGTTTATTAGAGTAAACTATATTTCAGGTGACCCTCTCATTTCAGTTTCCTATAATATCCAATTTTGTGTTGGTTATTATCAATAAACGTATTATCTTCGAAGTGCAGTTTGTTATCCACATTATGATGTAATATATCAGCCTAAGAGTTTGATATAAAATTCGATTTTCAGATTGCTGTAACATGAACTTGAAAGTATTTGACTTATCGCCGTCTACAAAAATTTCCGTTTGGTGTAAACATGAGATGAATTTCTTCGTAATTACTTATAACGCAGAAATGAATCAACCTCAGTTATTTATGAATAACAACAATAATTTTTTTACATTAAAACAAAAGCTATTGGTTTTTATAGGTATATTTTCATATAGTTATGAGCGTAGAATTTGTTACTTTTATATCGGCTTCCAATATCTCGCTGTTGATGTCATTCCCACCTCTTGCTTGGCTATTGCACTTTATTTAGCACATTACAGAAATATGCGTAATTATTCTAAACTTTTTGGTTATTAAAATATTTCAAGAATTTTGGAAAATAATTTTGACTCTCCACTCCTAAGAGTCATAATTTTAAGATTTTTTTGTTACATTTTGCCTGAAATGCTAACTTGAGCTCAAAATGGCATTTATCTTAAAATAGAAAAAGTAAGGGTGATATACCTAAATCGAAACATAGAAGACGGACATTTTTATCATCCATTATTTTAAATAGTTTTATTTATTCAATTGATGTTTATTCAATTGATGACGTGGATAAAAAGAGTTCCTAGGAAGGTATTTGTATACATTATAAATCAGCCGGTTTTTTTTTCAATTACATTAAATCATCTTTCTCAGGCCGCTTAATTCCTTCCAAAAATAACTATATCATAATGATTAAGAATAAAACTGCATACAAAATTACTTCACTTTCATTTTATCTATTTATGATTAACAATAATTTTTCAATAGCATTCAAGGCCATAAATTTGTGTGTACATTTTTTAAAGGAACTTTTCTTAGTAAACTTCATTCCTTTACCTGACGAAGTAAATTTTACTTCTTATTATATCAAAATTTCATAACCCTATTTTTGTGTAAATTCGTTGCCTTTCTGTTTAATACCGAAAGCAACAACTAGTTGAAACGCAATATAATTATTCATTTTAAATTCAGATGAAAATATTAAATTCCCTTCGGGAATAAAATTTTCGTAATTACAAAACACCTTGAATAATAATAATAATAATAATAATAATAATAATAATAATAATAATAATAATAATAATAATAAGAAGAAGAAGAAGAAGAAGAAGAAGAAGAAGAAGAAGAAGAAGAAGAAGAAGAAGAAGAAGAAGAAGAAGCAGAAGAGGAACAGGAAGAGGAAGAGGAAGACGAAGAAGAAAACCATACATTTTTTAATATTATCTAATCA